>NC_079912.1:941463-1018963 GCF_024868665.1 Triplophysa rosa | reverse complement strand
GAAATTGCTTCTCTGCTCAGAAGCCACTTAGCTGCATTAGATGGTATAATAGACTTTGCAAGGCTGAAAGCGGCAGAACTCTTATTGATTGTGCCTACTGGACACAGTTGAGACCAATTCACACAATGAATAATTCATGTCTCCATTACAAACATTGCCCTAATTGTAAAAATGTTTTGACTTGAAATTTGCAGAGTTGTGAAAAACTTATTTGCATTTCCCCACATTAGCAGAATGCTAAAGCAGGTGCAACAGTGAGTTAATGCCCTGCATTAAAATAATGGAAGTGATTTAGCCTACTAAGCTAACAAAAGATTATAATGATCTTCCATTTTTGCCATAATTAAAAATCAGAAAAGCGCTTTATTGCACAGTCGTGCTTGAACGGTTCACAGTTTGCTCTTCGCTGCCTTCTGCAAATTCCTCCCTCAGTTTCTGTACCATGATGCCTTAGGCCAGGGCTAGTCAACTGGCGGCCCGCGGGCCAAATGCGGCCCTTCAATCATCTTTACCTGGCCCGCCTTAACATTTCAAATAAGTGGAGAGACTTTAAGAACGGTGTGCTTTAAATGCACATCCTCCTGAGACGCCGCATCTTTAAAAGTCCAAAACGCTGCTACATTCAAAGCGAAAGTAATTCCCGCGGCTCATAATGATTTACGTCTCATAAAGCGATTTGATCGGTCTGTCCAAAAAACTTAATGTTATTTACAACGTTTTAATCAGCAATGCATTGCACAGCCACAGGCAATCGGTTTGCGCAATAGGTCGCGTTCTAAAATGCGTTTTGTGCCCTATGAAAGTAGGCTAACTGTAGGAAGGATACACCACGTGAACGGTTGTCTCAGATAAGGGGAAAACGGTGTTGTTTTTATTACTGCATTCATTATGAATAATGGCTATATTTACGAAATAGAACCCCAGAACTCGCACTATACAAAGGATCTGCCGTATAAGTGCGTGGGGCACATGAATGCGATCGGCATTCACCAGAAGATGTGATAATAGCGTTCAGTTTCTTGCACAGATCAATTGACTCGCTTTATAAGACGCTTATTTAACGTCACAAGGGGCAGGGATTACTTTTGTGTTGAATGTATTTGCGTTTTTTGCTTTTATTGATTTAACTTTAATTAATTCAACCAAATATCTTCAGAAATATCTTCTTGAAAAAACAATGCCACCACATCTTGGATGTACTGGAGAACTGTGGGTGAGTAAATTAGTAGCAATTTTTGGGTAAAGTAATGCATCAAGGAATATAAAATACAGTTAAAAAGACAATATCCCTTTTAATTTAATATCATGAAAAGGCACAAATACTGGATGCAATATTTGTGTGCATGTTTTAATATATGGCCTATAAGTAACAGCAACAAAAACAGTATAAAAAACGAACAAAACTAAATAAATAACAGAAATACAAAATAACAGAAGAAATGAGGATATGGTAAAAAAAAACTGGCCCTGCATCCTATTTATACTTTTGGAGTCTGGCCCTCAAAGAAAAGTAGTTGAAGACCCCTGCCTTAGGCTCCGCGAGCATAAAATATGCAAAGGCAAATGAAGGTCTTTGGTCTGATGAGAAGATCACAGAGTATAAGGAAATTTTCTGATTTTTTGTTTCTATTTATCAATTGCTATTAGAAAATGTTACATGTTGGTTGGATATTCAGGTATATGTTCTCAGCCAAGGAGATGCATCTCAGTTGAGACCAATTCACACACTGAATAATTCATGTCTCCATTACAAACATTGCCCTAATTGTAATAATGTATTGACTTGAAATTTGCAGAGAGTTGTGAAAAACGTATTTGCATTTCCTCACATTAGCAGAATGCTAAAGCAGGTGCAACAGGTGAGTTAACGCCCTGCATTAAAATAATGGAAGTGATTTAGCCTACTAAGCTAACAAAGGATTATAATGATCTTCCATTTTTGCCATAATTAAAAATCAGAAAGCGCTTTATTGCACAGTCGTGCTTGAACGGTTCACAGTTTGCTCTTCGCTGCCTTCGGCAAATTCCTCCCTCAGTTTCTGTACCATGATGCCTTAGGCTCTGCGAGCATAAAATATGCAAAGGCAAATGAAGGTCTTCCGTCTGATGAGAAGATCACAGAGTATAAGGAAATTTTCTGATTTTTTGTTTCTATTTATCAATTGACAGGTGCTATTAGAAAATGTTACATGCTGGTTGGATAATCAGGTATATGTTCTCAGCCAAGGAGATGCATCTCAATGACAGTTGGTCAGCAACCACTGGAAATTTGCAATGTGAAATGTGCCATTTTTGCTTGTGGGACCATATAACTTTTTGAGCTAATCGCCTAGGTCGTAGATGCTATGTGACTAAATCACATTGGAGCAGTGGAAAAGGGCCATATTTACCATACTGACCAGAAAATAGCTTAATAAAAGCGCATTGAGTTCCAAGTCATTGATTAATGACTGTCCTCTTATGAGAAGCATACCAGGAAAGGGTAAGAAGCTCTCCAACATAAAATCTGGTGAAACATTTACTATTATAAATTATGACTAATGTTTCTGGGACTACAAATATGTGGTCACCAGGGAACAAAAATAGCCAAACCTTGACCCCTTTGTCTCCGTATGATATACATTACTTTAGTCATAGTTTACTTTAAAAAGAAAAACTTGAATTTTATGATCACTGGGTAGCAACATTGTGCATGCGCTTGAATGATGACTCCAGGCCATCAAAAGTAGTGCAAACACTACAAATAAAAGGCAATGTAATCATTTTTGCTGTTATTACAATATGAATCTATCTCAGAATTGTACCTCCCCAGGGGAATATTGAATTGTAAAAGCTTGAATGAATTATTTATGCGAGCATAGGCATAAAAAAACAGCTTGGCTCATTGCCCATGAGAGAGTGATTGACCAATTGTATACAACCTGAATGAAAGGCAATCTGAATTTCATGAATCATTTCAAAACAAGAAATCCTGTATTTTACTCTGACTCATCTGTGTAAGCAAATATGCTGTGTGTATACTAATAGATATAAAACATGCGACAAATCAACACATTTGTAGCTTGTTTAATTGCAAAGTTAATTATATGAGTAGTGTTCTAAATTCCCTGTGTACATGTATACTGAAATAACTTTTAATATGAAAGTGTGCCATGTCTGCGTAGTTCTGCTTCTGCAGTTGCGGTTTACTTTCCCTTTCTCCAGCCACTTGCTCCTCCATTTACTTCAGGTGTTAATAACGACCACATTTAAAGGTGGAATAGATGATTTGGTAAGATGCTAACTTTAGCCTGCTAGCACTGAAATCATGATCCCACCCTCCATGCGAATCACCGTGCAAAGCCATGCTTCCTCCAAAACACATGAATGTGCACAAACCAGAAGCTCTTGGATCAATTCCAATTAAATTATGTCTCATTCACCAGTGAGAACGTGTTACAGTACAAAGTAAATAACATTACTACAATAGCAAAAACCGCTAATGTAAACAACAGCTTTAAAACGGGATTCGATGCAGCATAGTTCCCATTAGACGCTAGTTAACGTTGACGATGTAATACATAAAGGTGCACAAACTACATAAGCCACATAATCAAAACCCATCAAAATCAAATCATAACATGTACCTACCTGTCCAGAAGTTACCATGGCATCATCTTTGAAACCCTTGACTCCCGTAGTTGCTCCCAGCGTGGAAAAGCAACACCGATTATAATCATAACTTACCCGTCAACACTCCCGTTTTGGCCAGGATTTCCGCATTTTTCACACCCATCTCCTGTTGAAACCTCCGGAACAAAATCGCGAACATACCGAGCGGGAAACCCCCGGAAACAACCGTCAGGGACCGGAATACATTCGTGAATGGAATTCTGCTTTCACTTCTTTGCTGATTAAACGTTCTTAGTCATGGCTTAGATCTTTATTTTACTTCGTCCTTTGCAAGTGCCACTTGCAAACTTGCACACATTTAACAAGGGGAAAGTTAGGTTCTAGCTGTTTACCTGACATTCTCCCGCTGTGTCTGCACAGCGTATGCGACCACGCTGATGACGTATGGTGTCTGCGTGAACAGGATGTGAAGTGGGATGCAAGATACGTTGACTGAAAATGTACACATGACCTATCATTGCCCTTGCACCGAGGGTAATGATTGGGCAAAGTTTTTTGGTCCTACGCCTTTCACAGACTATATAATTATAAAAATACCAATGTATCACTTTGCTTATTGATTGCTATCAGGGTGTTAAGAGACTTTCAACCAGCATTACAAAAAACTTTTCTGAACAGGATTGCCTACTCAGACTTTAACACTTTGTGGCCATATACACTGTACAATTGGAGCAATGTTGTGCCATTTGCTGTAAACATTTAAAGACTTCAGATAAAGAGTTGAACACTGCCCTGTCTCCTGTCAAACTTCTTACTGGAGTCCCGTAATGGATGAGCATTCACATACCTACCTAAACGAGAGTCCAAAACAAGCAGCCTCATATTAGTGTTCGAGTTTTGCCACGGCAAGCACCACTTAAATTTATTCAGAAATGTATTTCAGAATCTAGTTCAAGCTTGTGCTGCACTACTCATTGTACATTGGGATAAACTTACTGTATGAATGTTTTCTTGCACATAGCCGTTTACTTACTAAACTATTTTATTTCATCACGGAGTAGAGAAAGTAGATCACTGAGTGTTTTGATTATATCTATGTAAGCAGGTTATTTCTCAACATTATTCCTGTTTGTTCCATTTACAAACACATTACCACAAACAAACAGGTGCATTTGTAACCTAGATTCCCTTTCTGTCGGTCTCTCAACGTTGTGTCGAACCGACAGATGGGGTTCGTCCCTCAGATTCAATCGCTTCCGACTACTTAGAAAAGGCCAATGAAAATTGGTGAATGAAATTTGCATGCCGGACTGCGCCCCCAGAAATCCGGGTATAAAAGGGAGACGGCGTGCTTTATTCATTCACCTTTTGTTCTTCGGAGCCTTCGCTTATGAAGATCAACTCTCGCTACTACTTAGCAACTCCAGATTGCCGGTTCTACGACATGGTGCAGCGGACTGTCCCTTCCTGCGGCGACTTCCACTGGGCGTCTCGGCGGTTCCAGAGGTGTTCGAGCCTGCAGACGGTGCCTCAGCCATTCCATTGCTGGTGGTCGATCCGGGACGGTTCCTGCCCCGTCCCAACAGCCCACTTCTAAGAGTTTTCTCTCTCTCTGGGCGTTTATCACAGCCGCTCTCACCCTCTACACGACGGTGTTCGGCAACTCGACGTTGCGTCACGGCGAGACCCAATGTCGAGGATAATCAGCAGCCTAAGCACTCTCAATCGACGGTGCGTTGTGCCACATCATCGTCTGGGTATTATCACAGCCGCTCTCACCCTCTAAACGACGGTGTTCGGCAACTCGACATTGCGGCAAGACCCAATGTCGAGGATAATCATCAGCCTAAGCACTCTCATTCGATGGTGCGTTGTGCTACATCATCGCCAGGCAGGTAAAACTGCAGAGCCGATCTCCTCTCCGGGACCCCCCCCCACGGCGAGGGATCCGCACTGCCAGCCATCGAACCACCCCCGGGAGGTCGATGAAGCAGAACGTACCCCTAGCCTCCCTGTCTCGGTCCCTGGGAGCCTGACAAGAGCTTCCCAAACCGTCACGGTGACTACGGGATACGGTCAGTCTCGGCTACGCTATCCAACTCCTCAGACGCCCGCCCAAGTTTCGGGGAATCCTCTCAACCTCAGCAGAGGCAAGGATGCTCCCGTGCTTCGGGCCGAGGTCGCCACCCCTCTGGTGAGGAAGCGATCGTGCTCATCCCTCTAGCCGAGATGTTCAACGGGATTTACAGCCCGTACTTCATCAACCCCAAAAGAGCGGGGGTCGCTAGATCTGCGTACCCTGAACAGGCACCTACTCAAGCTGCCGTTCAGGATGCTCACGCAGAAGCACATCCTGGCATCTATCAGATGTCAAGATGGATTCATGGCAATCGACCTGAAGGACGCATACTCTCATGTCTCAATTCTCCCTCGTCATCGCTCGTTCCTACGGTTCGCTTTCGAGGGTCAGGCATATTAGTACACAGGCCTCCCTTTCGGTCTGTCCCTGTCCCCACGAGTCTTCACGAAGATCGTGGAAGCGGCCCTCACTCCCCTCAGGGAGAGAGGTGTGCGGGTACTAAACTATCTTAACGACTGGCTCATTTGACACACTCGTGAGATCTGTTATGTACACACAGGGACTAGTGCTTCGGCACCTAGATCGATTGGGACCACAGGTCAACCGAAAAAGAGCAAGCTCTCCTCTGTGCAGAGTAGCATCTTTTTAGGTGTGGAACTCAACTCTGTCTCCACTACAGCGCGACTGTGCTCAGTCAGTGTTAAACTGCCTGGAATATTTCAAGCAGTCAGCCGGCACAAAAGGCTCCTGGGCACATGGCATCCTCGACGGTGGTGATACCCTTCGGGTTGATGCACATGAGACCGCTCCAACACTGGCAACAGAGTCGAGTTCCCTGGAGAGCGTGGCACACCGGCAGCAGGCGAATGGTGATTATGCCTTTCTCCCGACGCACCCTAACCCCTTGGTCTTCAATGACCTTTCTACGGACGGGGGTCCCTCTCGGGCAGGTCGAGACATGTCATGGTCGACAGACGCCTCCCTGCAGGGTTGGGGTGCCATGTGCAACGGGCAAGCAGTGTCGGGGCGATGGACGGGCCCCCGCCTGCGCAGGCATATCAACTGTCTAGAGTTGTTGGATGTGCTACCCGCACTGAAGGGGCTACAACCTCTCGTGCAGAACAAGCACGTGCTGGTCCGGTCAGACAGCACAACTGCCGTAGCGTATATAGACCGCCAGGGTGGCGTTCGCTCACTGCAGCTAACACGACTCGCCCGACGCCTCCTCCTGTGGAGTCCACAGGTGAGCAGATCCCTGCGAGCCACACATATCCCAGGTGACCTGAACCAGACAGCCGATGTGCTCTCTCGTCAGTTGACGCCTCACGGAGAGTGGCGACTCCACCCCTGCGCAGTCCAGCTCATTGGGTACAGTTCGGGCGGGCTCAGGTAGACCCCTTCGCCTCCCTGGACACCACCCATTGCCCGCTAAGGTACTCCCCGCCCGAGGCCCCCCTCGGCACGGATGCTCTAGCGCACAGCTGGCCGTGGGACAAGCGGAAGTACGCCTTCCCCCCAGTGAGCCTCATTGCACAGACCCTGTGCAAGGTCAGGGAAGAGGAGCATCCAGTGTACTAGTTGTGCCATACTGGCCCAACCGAACTTGGTTCTCGGAGCTAATGCTCTTGACGACAGCTCCCCCCAGGCCGATTCCCCTGACGAAGGACCTGCTATCCCAGGGGAAGGGTACATTATGGCATCACGGGCCAGACCTCTGGAACCGCCATGTCTGGCCCCTGGACGGAACGAGGAGATCCTGAGTGGCCCACCCCCTGCGGCGGTTAAGACCACTACTCAGGCTAGGGCCCTGGCCACTAGGCGACTATACGCCTATAAGTGGTACCTCTTCTCATCCTGGTGCTCTTCTCGAAGTGAAGACCCGCGGAGTTGCTTGATTGGGTACGTGCTTTCCTTCCAGAGACTCGAGAGTAATCTCTCCCCTTCCACACTGAACGTGTATAGAGCCACTATTGCCGCTCATTACGACTCATTTGCTGGTAATCTCTAGGACAGCACAACCTGATCATTTGGTTCCTAAGGGGCGCGGGAAGGCTACTGCCTCACCTGCGCTCCGTACCCTCTTGCGACCTTGATGCGGTCCTGGAGCACCTCGGAGATGCCGCTCTTTCTCACCTCACGAAGAAGACGGCTCTCCGGTTGGCGCTCAAGAGGGTAGCGGACCTAAAAGCATTCTCCATGTCCACAGATTGCCTAGAACTCAGGCCCGGTGATTCTCACGCTATCCTGAGACCCCGGCCCGGCTACGTGCCCAAAGTTCCCACCACTCCCCCTACACCAGGTGGTGAACTTACAGGCGCTCCCCACCGGGGAGGAAGACCCAACCTCATCCGTGTTGTGTCCAGTACGCGCATTGCGCCTCTGCTTGGACCACACGCAGAGCCACAGGAGCTCTGAGCAGCTCTTTGTCTGTTTTGGAGATCAGCAGGGAGGGCTGTCTCAAACAGAGATTGGCGCACTGGATCATGGACACCGTCACTATGGCGTACCTGTCCTAAGATCGCCTACGCCCACTGGGTGAGAGCTATCTCCACACGGAGTACAGCCTCCTCGAGGGCACTGGCTCGAGGCGCCTCTCTGGCAGACATCTGCAGAGCTGCGGGTTGGGCTACACCCATCACCTTCGCGAGGTCCTACAGCCTCCACGTAAAACCGGTATCAGCTCGAGTCTTGCAGGCATCAAGCAAGACTGGCGGCCGGTAGGGTGTACGCCTATGACAGTACCTTCCCCCCTTTCTCCTAAAGGTGTCAGCGTACAAAGTAGCCTCCCTTCTTCCCCCACTGGGTGAAGAACAGGCACTCCATCCATCACTAGCAAGCACCTCCTGCGGGCGGGCTGGGCAGAGCAGCCCTGCCCTTTAGGCCGGGTATCTCCGGAGTTATTCCCAACATAGCTCTAACTGGACCTAGTGCTACCAGACGTTGCAACCCCCCAGTAGACATAAGGGATCTGTCACGATCCTGCCACAAGTCTAGAAAATCCTGAGCAAGAAGGCAGGACCATGACACAGGGCACTTTATCTTCCACGGAAAACAAGATCATTTTCAAAAGGACAGTTGCAACGCAGGCTGTTTTGATTTGTATATTTTGTTTGCTGTGCAATTCAATAAGCTGAAAGAGCAGTGCAATAAAACGCCACAGAAGAGTGGCTTGTGTTTCACAGTTAAACTTTTACTCTGACATAGGCAATCGACTATTTATGCAATGTTTTGCTATTATGAAAGAAGTGGTTCAAAGCATTTTACAAGCAGAAGATGTTGTACTACAGTAACATCAGTGTTGTAATTTCACAAGGGGAACACATTATGAAACAGAATTAACTTTGCTTCCATAAATTATTCAAAGGTTTTGCTTACTATCATAGAAATATTTACATTGTCCTTGCAGAGTAGCTTATGTTAGTTTGCCCATATATTCACTTTAAAGTAGTGAATACAAGAGCAGCCATTTTTCTCCTTCTGTCACTCATGAGTCTGCAAGATATCCAGTGATATACAGGATAAAACCGAAGTTTTAATGCAAACTTCTCTAAGTTGCTGGTTCAGCTTTAGCTTTGCTGCATTTATTACTGCATCAGTTGGCAATGGCCCTACAGTTTCTAATTCAAGCTCTCCCGCATGGGGCCAGACTTTTGCCCCACTTCAGAGCACTATCGTTTCCTTTCGGACAACCCCTCAGCCAAGGCCAGGGCTGAAAACTGTTTAATCGATCCTGTTTTACTGTACTGCATATTCTTTGTGTGCAGAGATACACAGAATCTTTGGTCTTTGGTTCCGCCAAGACCAAATGCATGTCAAATAACTGTCATGGACACTGTCCTGCTTAAATTTATTGTGAAAGGTGTCATGTTGTGTATAAATAGCCCCCCTTTATTTGTGTTTTGGTACTGTAGGTTATTGTCGTTACTGTAGGCTATTGTAAGTTATAATGTAAAGCTATTGCTTTCTCTTGTGTTTTTCTTTGGTGATTGTATTATCTTTGTTATTTTTCATGAATGTTCTGAGTAAAGAACACAGTTGTTTCAGCCATACACGTGATTACATCAGACGCTACAATTTAAAAGTGTTTTCTAATTTAGAATCTAATGTAGTTTGTTGTCTATTGCTGTTATGGCTGGTGTGGATAAAAACTCTAAATAACAAGGAAAATATACCTTTTTTAATGTGTTATAACATTGTGTCATGTCTGGTGTTGACACGGCATACAATAGGAAACTTTTTTCCTTGCAGAAGGTTTGTATTTGTTAACAACAAAATCTTTCAAATTAATATTTTGTGTCAAAAATTTACTCAAGCCATGTAATAAGTGGCATAACGTACATCCAGCCAGGTGTTATCGGAAAATAAACCCCTTCAGTGTGATACAAAACCTCATGACCATGTAATAGTTTATGCTGGAAAAACAACCGACTGGCTGTACATTATCCCTTACCAAAAATAATATAGTTAAGCTATAGCTATTATGGTGAGATCATAGTAAATCTGTAGTCACTATGGTTTTAATACAAATCAAAGCAAAAACTATAGTTGCCACAGATATAAATAACTAGATGCCGCATTAGCAGCTGTTTCTATTTGCCGCTATCATAGGTCGTCTGCCACATTGGAACGGTGTGAGTTGGTCTGTGTTATCAAGTCTGCGGTTTTCCCATGAAATTGGGTTACATTTTAACTGTTGCTACTGGTTGTTTTATCCGCAGGTTAGGAATGGAAAGATTTTGTTATTTTGTTATGAAGATGATTTTATTTAAGTTCTGTTATTTGGACTAGGGACATTGGGCTTGTAATGAATGATTTTGCTACACAAATCTGGCAACCCTTCCAAGCCTGTCCGTAACACGCAAGAGCTGACTGTATGTGCCCCTTCAGTCGGTCTCTCGACGTTGTGTTGAGAGACAGACTGGGGTTTGATCTTGAGAACCTATCATCTCTGAGAGGAATTTAAAACGGCAATGGGCTTTGGCAAATGGCACACGCACGCCAGTCCCCGCCCCGTGCATATGGGTATAAAAGGGAGGTGGCGGCGGCCATTCACTCATCCTTTGTTCTCCGGAACCTGCATGACGTACATGTCAAGTGCTCCATCTCTTCGAGATTTCTTCCAGACTGCTGGAATTACGACGCGAAGCAGCGGATTTCTCCCTCTCGGTAGCGGACTTCCCCTGGTACTGGGGCCATCCAAGCGACGGCCCGCCAGAGATTCAGAGCCCCGCGGGAGAGGACTTCTACCGCGTTGGGAACCCGCCTAGGAGACAGAGCGGCCCTGACGGGATGAGCCAGTGGGATTAAGAGTAATAGCGGGCCCGACCCCTCCCGGCCAGGTCATCGCCAAGGGATTGAGAGTAACAGCGGGCCCGACTCCCCCGGGCAGGTCATCGCCGGGGGATTGAGAGTAAAAGCGGGCCGGACCCCCCCGGCCAGGTCATCGCCGGCGGGTCGAAGCGGGATGCCACCTGCCACGTCCCCCACCTTTTTAGGGTCAAAAGAGATTCTCTCTCTCCAGGCTTCCCCGCAGCACTCTCGATACGACGGTGTGCTGGGCGACACAACTTCTTGCTGCCTTCCGCAATCTCCACTTGATGTTGCGTTGGCCGGCGGTAACACCAGGCAGGTAAGTCAGCAGAGCCATCAACCTCCCCAGGGTTTCGCCCTGTGCAAGGTGACCGCTCTGTCAGCCACCGAACCACGAAACGGTGTAGCAGATCATACCTCTGGTTCCGCTGTCATGGTACTTGGGCGCTTGACGAGCGCATCAGCCCGTCACGCTGGCTAGAGAGGACGATCCGTCTTGGTTATGCGATCCAGTTCGCCAGGCGCCCGCCCAGGTTTTGGGGCATTCTCCACACCTCGGTTCGAGGGGAGAACGCTCTTGTGCTTTGGGCCAAGGTTGCCGCCCTTCTGGCGAAAGGTGCAATTGAACCCGCCCCTCTAACCGAGATATCTTCCAGGTTTACAGCCCATACTTCATAGTGCCCAAAAAAGGTGGGGGGCTGCGCCCCATTTTGGATCTGCGCCTCCAGAACAAGCACCTGCTGCCATTCAGGATGCTGACGCAGAAGCGCATCTTGGAGTCAGTTCGTCATCAAGACGGGTTTGAGGCAATCGACCTGAAGGACGTGTACTTCCACGTCTCCATCCTCCCTCGACACCGGCCGTTCCAACAGTTCATATTCAAGGGACGAGCGTATCAGTACAAGGTCCTGCCCTACGGTCTGGCCCTGTCTCCCCGGGTGTTTTCCAAACTCCTGGAGGCTGCCTTAGCTCCCCTCAGGGAGCAAGGTGTGCGATACGCACAGGGACCTTCTGCTCCGGACCTAGACGACTGGGTCTTCGGGTCAACCGAGAAAAGAGCAAGCTCTCCCCAGCGCAGAGCTCCTCTTATCTCGGTATGGAACTGAACTCTGTCCATATGTCAGCGCGTCTCACCAGCGAGCAGTCGGTTCTAACCTGTCTGAAATACTCAGATGGACGTCAGCGGTCATGCTGAAGAAATTTCAGAGGCTCCTGGGGCAGGGCGTCCTTGACAGGGGTTATCCCTCTCGGGTTGATGCACATGTGAAAGCTTCAGCAGTGGCTTCAGAGTCGTGTTCCTTGGAGGGCGTGGCACACCGGCACCAGGCACAATACGGTGATGCCTCAGTGCTTTCGCACCCTCACCCCTTGGTCAGATCTGGCTTTCTCCGAGCGGGGGTTCCACTCGGGCAGGTTCAAGGTGCATCGTGATTACGTCAAACGCCTCCCTGCAGGGATGGGGTGCCATGTGCAACGGGCACGCAGGAGGAGGAGACCTTGAGTGGCTTGCTGCCAGCGGTCAGAGAGACCGTCCTGCAGGCTAGAGCCCCTACCACTAGGTGTTTATACGCTTATAAGTAGCGTCTCTTCTCATCCTGGTGTTCTTCCCGCAGAGAGAACCCACGGAGTTGCCCGATCTGGTCAACGTTGGCCTTCCTACAAGAGAGACTCGAGAGCAACCTTTCCCCATCCACGTTGAAAGTGTATGTAGCCGCTATTGCCGCTCATCACAATCTCGTGGATGGTAAGTCTCTCGGCCAACATGACCTGGTCACCAGGTTCCTTAGGGGCACGAGAAGGGTGAATCCACCTTGACCACGCTCTGTACCCTCTTGGGACCTTTTGAGCCCCTCAGAGACGCCAGTCTTCCTCATCTGACAATGAAGACGGCACTCTTGATGGTGCTCACTTCTATCAAGAGGGTGGGGGACCTCCAGGCATTTTCTGTGTCCCATAGGTGCATAGAATTCGGGCCCGGTAGTTCTCACGTTATCCTGAGACCCCGGCCCGTTTACGTGATCAAGGTTCCCACCACTCCCTTCCGGGACCAGGTGGTGAACCTGCAGGCACTCCCCTCTGGGGAGGAAGACCCAACCTCCAACATGTTGTGTCCAGTACGCGCACTGCACCTCTACTTGGACCGCACGCAGAGCTTTAGAAGCTCTGAGCAGCTCTTTGTCTGTTATGGGGGACAGCACCAGGGGAGGGCTGTCTCCAAATAGAGATTGGCGCACTGGATTGTGGATGCCATCACTTTGGCATACCAGTCCCAAGATCGCCGTGCCCGCTTACCTTAGACCACTGAGATTAAGTCAAGGCCACCATGCTGCATCATTGATGTATGAAAGGGACTCATGAAATATTCCTGACCATAATGGTCAGGTGGCTCCAAGTTTAGTGACAGTGTCAAGGTCTGGCAGAAAGAACCCAAATGCAGGCAGCAGTGAAGGGGTTAACAGATACTTTATTTTAACAAAGAAACAAAAACAGAAACTAAAACACCCACGATGGGGGAAAACCAAGAAAACAAGATAACATGCAGCAGACAGAACACAGATGAACTAAGACAGGGTAAACTGAACAACACTAGACAAACGATAAATAACAGACTTACAAAACTCGACTTGATTTGACTTGGAATATTTAAACAGAACGCTGGTACGGACAGGAACAAGAACAATGAACGAGCACAGGACAAAGAAACAAGAGGGTATATATAGGGAACACAAACGAGGGATAACGACACAGGGCAGGTGTGGGTAATCAAACACTTAGGGAAGGATAACGAGGAAACGAGATGGCGGGAACAGAGACGAGACACTGGAAAAACACATGAGAGGCATAAACATCTCATGGTCTTCCCACATAAAACCCAAGAACTCTGCCCCGATCCCACCACACGACTAGAATTTCATAAACAAGACGGTGGGACCGTGACAGACAGAAACAGACAGGTTTGAGAAATGCTCAGCTATCCTGTGGGGGAGGAAACACAAGACACAGAGAAGTGACAACCTTTCCAAATGACTGTACTGGGACGTCCTCTTTGCTGAAGAACACACGTTTCGTCATGCTATGTGGACAGACACTTAAAGGACAAGCGCATGGGATGCAATGCTGTTGTCTTATTGTATGCTCCTTCCTGGAAAGGAGTCTCTCAAAAGTCATAGTTGTCAAATGGAAGGGTAGTCTGACTTTACCCAGTATTAGGACAGTGGATCCTCGAATCAAGTCTCCATTTTAATATTTATCCTTTCAAATAGATAGGGCTTTCAGAGGGATCTCTCAGGCTAAAAATCTGCCTGTGGGTTGAAAGAAACATGGTACTTTCATCCAAGATCCAGCCTTGGTCACTGATTAAAAATACATCTTTTTTTCATCAAGCAAGCAAGTCTGTTAATATATTAAAGTCTGCTGTCAACAAATACTTTAAAATCTGTGTATTTGACTTTGCTTGATCACAGAATGGTGCACTAGCAAAAGTCCTTACTGTCTACCTCTTCCATACATAACTATTATTTAAAACCCAGCACCCTTATGATTAATTCCAGACTCTCATAGCGTTGCTATTTCAGTTTTGTGTTTAAATTATTCATTTAAACAGTGGTAAGGTCTCCAAAGGGAATTAGAAATGCACAGGCCTCTTCCTGTAGTTCCTAAATTCAAAAGTAAATTGGAGGTATAGGGTGGAAATCATTTGGTACCTCAAGATTTGATTCTAATTGATTTTCAATTCTAGTCATTTACTAATTTTCTGTTGTCAGGCATGCAACAACTATAAGACAACTGAATTGCTTAAATCCTGATTTATAACTGCAACATCATCTGACAAAATCCCTATATGGATATAATACTTCATTTGTCACATGCAGCACACAGCCTAACAAAATAAGTGCATATTTACAGACAAGGTACATTCATGTTCATATGTCCAAGCAGCCAGTAACAGTGACAGGTATTTGGAAACATTGTTTTCTACTCATTCATTGACATGTCATCTGCGGGTAATTGAACCTATTTCACACTTCCACGTTCGGGAAGCGGAAGTCATCATAGTTGGGTAAACAAAACTATGTTTTATTTTTAAATGTATTTGAATTATTATATTTTTTGTCAGAATTGCTGTATTTGTATGAGGCGGTTCAATTTTATATAACAACAAAGGATAAAAACATTTTATTTGTATTATTTTTGTAGTAATGCTTAATGTGTATTGAAACCCCATTTATTTTTTTCTATTTGTTTGTTTGTTTTTTCTTTCCCATTTATATTGTTCTATAAATGATGTCATTACACTTCATGTTTATACCATTTCTAATGTTTCAATAAAAAAGTTGCATGTGTTTTCATAGTGGTTGAAAGATTTGTTGACCTTTACGTTTGGAGATGTTGACTGCTTGTCTGTAAATTTTCGGATTCATGAAAATGTTTTGAAAACATATTTTCAAAATGTTAGTTGGAACAAAATAAATTTACACCTGCACCTCACCACATGTAAATGGTGAGTAAAATATTCAAACGTTCTGTATTCTTTTAGACAAACTGATGACACTTCATTTTGGTGCACTGTGTATCATAATGATATTTCACGAGTTCTTTTTCCCTATCTTTTTTTAATTTTTTACTCTTTAACGTTGGGTAAAACGCAGAGCTCGTCACTGTCCTTTTTTGCACAGGTGTCCATCCACAGTGGAGGAGAAGCAGGACAAACACTACATTGATCAACCATCATGCACAACAATGGAGAAGTTAATATCGCTGGTTACTGCATTTTTATAACGGTCTATTCAGTAATATTCTTTAAAATAAGTCACTAGTAACATGTAACTGTCATGGATAATCCAAATCACAGCAACCAACGCATCTCCGGAAAAACGCGCAGTGCTTCCAACGCGTTCTCAGGCGCCATCAGCTGGTCATTTTCAGAAGAGCACCAGGTATTATTTCAGATGGTTAAAAACGCTTTGGTGGACACAGTTTAATTTATTAATTTATAGGTAAGCATTATGCATTTATGCAATAATGTTGCCAAACCAGAGAATGAAGTCCAGAGGATTCCAGCATTCCTAGATACGTAATTTGCATATCTGTAGTGAAGAGGCGGAAATTATACTAATTCGCCTATTTCACAAAATGGCGACAGAGACCGGAAGTTCATTCATTCAGCTTGTTTTCTCGCAGGCATTCATTTTATTTACCAAAAACAAAAGTAGCATATGTTGTCCATTTTTTCATTTTTACTGGGAGATGTAAAATTAGGGAAAACAAACATTACAAAAACATTGTTTTTTGAGCGATTTATTTATCAATGTCTGATATATGTTCAACAAATCAGCATAAACGGAGAGCTCACATGCCTAAGATCCATTTTACGCGCAAATTGCTCAAAATTTACACATATATGTATGAATGTTTCATGAGTTACTTTCTTTGAGAGTTAGTTAAGTGAGTGCGAAAAACAAAGACCTCAGCAGCAGCCTTGCGTTTACGCAAACTGTGATGACTTTCACTTTGCAAGAATGAAACGGGTTTATTCAATGTGCTGCATTTCCCTGCCCTTTTAATGCAAGCAAAAAGTTGGTAGTCTGTGAAACCCAATGATCATGGCTCTTGAGAAAATGTAACTGTGTAAGTGTTAGGGGATAGGCCTGAGTTGGTAACTCTCTTTAATGTTTAGTAGGGAGCTACTGCTGTCATGAAGGTCAAGAAGGTCTGTTTTAATTCATTATTTTGGAGAGGTGAACAAAATTAAATTCGAAGTTGACATTCACCTTTGCATCTCTAAGCAGGGCTTCGGGAATGTTGAATTCAGCTCATGTATGGAGGTTTTTCCCATAAATGATTCCACGCTGTGACTCCAATCCTGTAGAGATCATTCATTTTAAGGAGTAGTTACACATTTTCAGATACTGGCAATAATAATTTATTAGCTACTGGAAATGTATTGAAATTACATTTCCATTAAAATCTTGAAGTCAATTAAGAAAGGTGTGGCGAGGGGAGCGTGGTCTAGCGGAGTCTGAAGAGAAAGGGATAGGAAACCGGCAGGAAATAAGTAGGTCAAAGGACGATCATAAACACATGTCTCTTGTTCCAGTGATTGGCGGGAAGAGAATAAAAACCAACATGAGGGGAGGAGAAAGGAGAGTACGGCTGGACAAAGAGAGAGTGAGCGATCGAGAGGTCTCGAGAGGAATTGTGCGACCTCGGAGAGAGGGAACGAGCGATTGTGCCAGGAGGCAACTTTAACTATTATGTCCTTTTACTTTGTGTTTTGGATTCAATAAAATCTCTTACCAGCTACGCCAACTCTGTCTCCTTCCTTCCATTATCCCAAACGTATTACAGTGGTGCCGGGAGGGAAGGAGAACGCCGCCACCATGCAAACTCCGCCAACCTCGCCGTTTGTGGATGTCATCCAGGCGCTCGCGGGACTCCACCAGGAACATCATCAGGCTCTGCTGGACCTACAGGAGGAGCAGGTGGAACAGATCATTCATTTTAAGGAGTAGTTACACATTTTCAGATACTGGCAATAATAATTTATTAGCTACTGGAAATGTATTGAAATTACATTTCCATTAAAATCTTGAAGTCAATTAAGAAAGGTGTGGCGAGGGGTGCGTGGTCTAGCGGAGTCTGAAGAGAAAGGGATAGGAAACCGGCAGGAAATAAGTAGGTCAAAGGACGATCATAAACACATGTCTCTTGTTCCAGTGATTGGCGGGAAGAGAATAAAAACCAACATGAGGGGAGGAGAAAGAAAAAAAAAAAAAAAAAAAAAAAGAGAGAGAGAACGAGAGAACTAGAGAGAAAAAAAACAAAAAAGAAAAGAGAGAACGAGCGATTGTGCCAGGAGGCAACTTTAACTATTATGTCCTTTTACTTTGTGTTTTGGATTCAATAAAATCTCTTACCAGCTACGCCAACTCTGTCTCCTTCCTTCCATTATCCCAAATGTATTACAGTGGTGCCGGGAGGGAAGGAGAACGCCGCCACCATGCAAACTCCGCCAACCTCGCCGTTTGTGGATGTCATCCAGGCGCTCGCGGGACTCCACCAGGAACATCATCAGGCTCTGCTGGACCTACAGGAGGAGCAGGAGAAAAGGTTCCACCTGCTCCTCCAGGCCCAGACGGATGACCGCGAGCTGTTCCGGGGCTGGATTGCCCAGGGCGGGCATACAGAAGGGACACCAGCGGCCGCCGGCCCGTCGGCACTCCTGCTGCTGCATAAGATGGGGCCTCAGGACGACCCGGAGGCCTTCATCAAACTTTTCGAGAGGTCTGCGGAGGTATCTGGCTGGCCCCGCGACTCAACAGCTGCCGGTTCAGAACCTCCCAGCGGGAGGCTGCCGGGGGGACGTCAGCTCCCGCTCATCTTGCACTCTTCTCTTCTCGCCAATCCCTTGGCCTACTTCCTACCACTGGGGCGGCGGATATGCCTGGGCCGGTCTGTTGGCAGTGCGGGGATCCGGGGCACCTCATCAGGATGTGTCCGGTTATGGAGGTTGGTGCGGTGATCCAGATCCCCGATGCGCCGCGGGCTGCCCCCGATCAAGCTGGCCTGTACCAAATACCTGTGAGTATAGAGGGGGTACCTATCAGGCCTTGGTGGATTCAGGCTGTAACCAAACCTCGATCCACCCAGGCGTGATTCAGTCCACGGCATTCGATACGAGCTGCAAGGTTAAGGTAAGGTGTGTGCACAGGGAGGTGGTGAGTTACCCCTTAGTGTCTCTGTCGATACAATTTAGGGGGAAAAAGCATACGGTTGAGGTAGCTGTTAACCAGCACCTCCGACACCCACTAATTCTGGGGACAAATTTGCCGGATTTTAGCATTCTGTTGGGACATTTATGCGTGGGTGTCTCTTGGAGAAAAGGTGAGTGGAAGGGGGCGGTAGCGCAGCTTGGAGAGGCGGAGCCGGGACCCTCGACAGCGGGTTCAGGGGAACTGAGCGCAATTGAGAGGAAGAATCTCTCATCGTGCGATGATTTTCCCCTGGATCAATCTCGAGATGAGTTGCTCAAAAATGCCTTCGAACAGGTCCGGATGATAGACGGACAGCCTCTCCAACCGGCGCGGCCGCTCACCTATCCATATTTTGCAATCATCAAAGACAGGTTGTATCGAGTGACACAAGACACTCAATCAAAAGAGGATACAACACAATTGGTCATCCCGAAGAGCCGCCGGGAAATGCTTTGGCGCCACTTGTCGCGAATGCCAGTTGGTAAACCCACCGGCCACCCCAAAAGCACCATTGTGCCCTCTCCCGCTGGTACAGGTCCCCTTTGAACAAATTGGCATGGATCTGGTCGGGCCGTTAGAGCGATCGGCACGAGGGCACCGCTTTGCATTGGTCATTGTGGACTATGCATCCCGATACCCCGAGGCAGTGGCGCTCCGCAATATTTCCGCCAAAAGCGTAGCGGACGTGCTGTTCTCGTTAATCTCCCGCGTGGGAATCCCAAAGGAGGTTCTCACGGATCAAGGCACGACGTTCATGTCACGGACATTCCGCGAACTGTATGGGTTATTGGGGGTGAAAACGATTCGGTCCAGCGTCTATCACCCACAAACGGATGGCCTGGTCGAACGTTTTAACCGTACTTTAAAAACCATGATCCGGAAGTTCGTTCACAAGGACGCCAAAAATTGGGATAAATGGCTGGAACCCCTGTTATTTGCTGGTCCCTCAAGCCTCCACGGGGTTTTCCCCCTTTGAGCTACTTTACGGGCATCAGCCCCGCGGACGCCCCGATGTCCTAAGGGAAACTTGGGAGGACGGACCTACCGCTAGTAAAAACGAAATTCAGTATGTCATGGACCTGAGAACAAAACTCCACACGTTGGGGCGGCTCTCGATGAAGAATATGTTACAGGCCCAGGACAGACAAAGCCGGCAATATATTAGAGGCACCAGACTACGTCAAATTACACCGGGAGAGAAAGTCCTCGTATTATTACCCACATCTAGCTCAAAATTACTCGCTAAGTGGCAAGGGCCCTTTGTGGTCACACGGCGAGTGGGGGATCTCAATTATGAGGTGGTAAGGCCAGACAGAGGCGATACACATCAACTATACCACCTCAACCTCCTTAAAAAGTGGAGTGAGGTGGACGCAGTGATGCTGGCGACGGTGGTAGGAAGAGAGGATGATCTCGGGCCAGAGGTGGGAGGCAAGAACCAATCTAGCACGCTGGCCCCGGGCGGGGATCACCTCTCACCTTCCCAGGTCACTGACGTGGCCAAGTTGCAGGCTCGATTTGCCGATGTGTTCTCGCCTCTGCCTGGTAGGATTTCACTCATTGAGCACCATATTGAGACCACACTGGGAGTCGTAATACATAGCCGGCCATATCGATTGCCTGAACACAAAAAAAAGTGGTTCAGGAAGAACCATGGTGCCATGCTAGATATGGGAGTAATAGAGGAATCCAATAGCGACTGAGCTAGCCTGATAGTTTTAGTTCCTGATGGAGGGAACGAGACGTTGTGTCGAACCGACAGATTGGGGTTTGTCTTGAGAACCTATCATCTTCTGAGTATTTAGAAAAGGCCAATGAAAATTGGCAAATGAAATTTGCATGCCAGACTCCTCCCCGGATGTCCGGGTATAAGAGGGAAGCCGGCGTGCTCATTCATTCACCTTTTGGTCTGAGGAGCCTGAAGCATCCCCCTGACCGCTGGGGTGGGCGGCCAGCGTTGTGGCATAAAGGACACAACGTCTCGTTCCCTCCATCAGGGAACTGAGGTTACATCCGTAACCAAGACGTTCCCTTTCTGTCTGTCTCTCGACGTTGTGTCGAACCGACAGGGGGTTCCTATGGAAAACGCCACAGCGCTGAGCCGCGTCACAATCTCTAGCGGAGCGACGCTGACTAACCTGGGCGAGTCAGACGTGAGCGCTAGCTGAAATTGTAACCATCAGGTGGAGAGGTAGGGGGTCCCAGAGCTTTTTCAAAAAGTTGGGAAGCCCCTGCCACCGGCCGTCATGGGCAGAGGCCTAATTCTCTAACAGCAAAAAGCCGCCCAGCACCGTAAGGGCCACTGGGTAAGCATTATTCCCCCCTGGGGGAAAAACGCAGCAGAGACCACTACCTAAGGAGTAGTGGAGACACCACATGGTCTCGCTAACAGGGGAGAACTCATGGAAAATGTGCGGACTAAGGGGATAACCGCAAGGTGGGAGTCCACCTAGGGAGGTCATGAGTTGCTGAGGTGGGAACCATTCATGAGGATACATCAGACGGAACAGCCCACGGAGGGGGGGTTACCACGTCTGGAGCACTAGGTCCGGTTAGAGCTATGTGGAAGATAACTCAACTGTTCCCCGGCCTAAGGGGCAGGGCTGCTCTGCCCAGCCTGCACCGAGGAAGGTGCTTAGTGATGGATGGAATGCCTGTTCTTTAACCCAGTGGGGAAAGAAGGGAGGCGTAATAGCCGCTGATCCCCCTAGAGGAAGGGGGAAGGGCTTTCGCAGGCGTATGCCCTACCGGCTGCCGGTCCTACATGTTTCCCTGCAGGACGCGGGCTAACAAAGGTTCCGCGCGTAGATATTAGAACCTTGCGGAGTTGTTGGGCATAGCCCAACCCGCAGCTCTGCAGATGTCTGCCAGAGAGGCGCCCTGAGCCAGTGCCCATGAGGAGTGTGCCTCACTCCCAACGGGCAGGGGCAATTATGAGATCGGTATGTCATAACGACGGCATCCACGATCCAGTGCGCCAGCCTCTGTTTGGAGACAGCCCTCCTTTCTGCTGGCCAACAAAACGGACAAAGAGCTGCTCAGAGCTTCTGAAGCTTTGTGTGCGGTCCAAGTAGAGACGCAGTGCACATACTGGACACAACACAGAAGGGGTTGGGTCTTCCTCCCCGGTAGGGAGCACCTGCAGATACACCACCTGGTCTCTCGGGAGAGTGGTGGGAACTTTGGGCACGCAGCCAGGACGGGGTCTCAGGATAACGTGAGAATCCCGGGCCCGAGTTCTAGGCAATCTGTGGACATGGAGGGTGCTTGCAGGTCCCCTACCCTCTTGGAGGTGAGCGCCATCAGGAGAGCTGTCTTTATCGAGAGGTGAGAAAGAGCGGCAGCTCCGAGAGGCACGAACGGGACCTAATTTGCAAGAGGGTACGAAGCTCGGATGAGGCGGTCACCTTCTCGCACCCCTTAGGAACCTAATGACCAGGTTGTGCTGTCCCAGAGGCTTCCCAGCAACTGGGTCGTGATGAGCGGCCGTAGCGGCAACATACACTCCCAGTGTGGAGGGGGGAGAGGTTACTCCCCAGTCTCTTTTGAGGAAGGGACAGCCCGTTCCCGATCGAGCAACTCCGCAGGTCTTCTTGCAGAGAAGAGCACCAGGACGAGAAGAGGCACCACTTATGGGCATATAGCCGCCTAGTGGCCGAGGCCCTAGCCTGAGTGATGTCCCAACCAGACGGGGGGGGGCACTCAGGATCTCCTCGTCCCGTCCAGACATGGAGGTTCCAGGGTTCTGCCTGGGATGCCGTAACGTGCCCCTTCCCCTGGGAAAGCAGGTCCTTCGCCAGGCGGAGCGGCCAGGGGGGAGTTGTTTTCCAGAGCCTTAGCTCCGAGAACCAAGTCCTGGTTAGGCCAATGGGGCGTAACTAGTACCACTTGATGCTCCTCTTCCCTGGCCTTGCACAAGACCTGTGCAATGAGGCTCACTGGAGGCAAGGCGTACTTCCGCTTGTCCCGCGGCCAGCTGTGCACAAGGGCATCCGTGCCGAGGGGTGCCTCGGTCAGGGAGTACCAAAGCGGACAATGGGTGGAGTCCGGGGAGGCAAACAGGTCCACCTATGCCTGGCCGAACTGCTACCAAATGAGCCGGACTGCACAGGGATGGAGTCGCTACTCTCCGCGAGGTGTCGACTGACGAGACAGTGCATCGGCTGTCTGGTTCAGGACGCCTGGGATGTGTGTGGCTCGCAGGGAACTGATCACCTGCTGACTCCAGAGGAGGAGTCGTGTTAGCTGCCGTGAGCGAATGCCACCTTGACGATTGATATACGCCATGGCAGCTGTGCTGTCCGGACCAGCACGTGCTTGTCCTGCACGAGAGGTAGTAGCCTCTTCAGTGCAAGTAGCACAGCCAACAACCCCCGCCGAGGATGCCATGTTTCCCAGGAGCCTCTGAAATAGTTTCAGGGGGACCGCTGACTGCCCGAAAGATTCAGGCAGTTCAACATGCTGTAGTCAGTTGCGCTGTTATGGGGACAGAGTCGAGTTCCATACTGAGAAAGAGGATGCTCTGCACCAGGGAGAGCTTGCTCTTTTCTCAGTTGACCTGTAGCCCCAACCGATCTAGCTGCCGGAGCACCAGGTCCCCGTGTGTACCCAACAGATCTCGAGAGTGAGCCAGGATGAGCCAGTCGTTGAGATAGTTTAGTACCTGCACACCTCCTTCCCTGAGGGGAAGGAAGGCGGCTTCCACGACCTTAGTAAAGACCCGTGGAGACAGTGACAGACCGAAGGGGAGGACCCTGTACTGATATGCCCATCCCTCGAACACGAACCGTAGGAACGGCCGAAGTCAAGGGAGGATCGAGACTTGAAAGTACGCGTCCTTCAGGTCGATTGCCATGAACCAGTCCTGACACCTGGCGGACGTCAGGATGCGCTTCTGTGTGGTCATCCTGAAAGGCAGCTTGAATAGGTGCCTGTTCAGAACACACAGATCCAAGATAGGGCGCAACCCCCCGCCTTTCTTGGGGACAATGAAGTATGGGCTGTAAAACCCGTTGAACATCTCAGCTGGTGGGACGGGCTCGATCGCTCCCTTCGCCAGAAGGGTGGCGACCTCGGCCCGAAGTACGGGAGCATCCTTGCCTCTGACTGAGGTATATAGGATGCCCTGAAACTTGGGCGGGCGTGTGTCGAACTTGATCACGTAGCCGAGACGGATTGTCTTCCCTAGCCAGCCTGACAGTCTGGGAAGCTGGAGCCAGGCTTCCAGAACTGTGACAGGAAACTAATGGTTCGATCTTCTTCATCGTCCCCCCGGGAGGTGGTTCGATGGCTAGCAGTACGGATTCCTTGGCAGGGGAGGACCCCCAGGGAGGAGATCGGCTCTGCTGTTTTTCCTGCCTGGCGACTGCACAGCTCAACGCACTGTCTGACTGAGAGTGCTGAGGGCTGGTGTTTATACTCGACATATACTCGCCGAGGGTGGGAGCGGCTGTGATACCCCAGAGAGAGAGGAAACTCTCTTTTTGAGAGTAAGTGGGCGCTAGCCCCCCGGAGGGGGCCAGCAGATGGTGAGACGGGGCAGGATCCGTCCCTATCCGATTTCCCAGCGATGTGGCTGGGGTCGGGCCCAATGGGAGCCTCGATCCCTCTGAGGTCTTCCCATGAGGGCCGCTTCTGCTTCTGCTGGTCTCCTCGTCGCTGTCTCTTCCAGGGGGCCGCCTGAGTGGGGGGGGCGAAAGAGCTGGAGGGCGTCGAAGAGGACCAGGGCTGCTTGGAAGCAGATGGTGCACGGGACTCGACGGCCGAGGCGGCCGAGTTGCTGCACAAGAGGACTGCTTCTTTACTGGTTCGCAAGGTTCGGCCAGAGGAGTTTCTCATGGACATCGCCCGACCCAGGGCCCACGTGGTCACCTTGGTCGCCCGTAGAGCAAGGTCGGTGGCGGCACGGAGTTCCTGCATAAGCGCTGGGTCGGTCTTACCCTCGTGGAGCTCTTTCAATGCCCTGGCCTGGCAGGAGCCATAGCGTGGAGAGAGGAGGCAGCTTGGTCCGCTGACATTTCGACGTCCGCTTCTTCCTGGGCTCAACCTCCCGAGGGAGGGAGCCCGAGGAATCGTCGGAGTCGGAAGGCAGTACGTCACCCCCCGATGCTGCAAGAGACATCTCATCATCACGCATCGTGTCCGAATACGTGATTGAGGAATAAGACGGTGGGACCGTCTCCTGGGGAACGGTCCGTGAGCCAGTGGCTGGCGGATTATCGCTCACAGTAATCCTCATATTACCCTCGTTGCTTGCCGTAGCGGACGGCAGGGCCGTAGTCCTGCCGCCACGGAACGGGGAGCAAATGAGGTGGTTGCTGAGTCCCGTGGGAACACAGCCACCCGTGACGCAACGTCTGAATCGTCACCGCCCGCAGTGCGGGCAGGACGTATCCACAACGTCTGCCCCAGCGTACTGGAAGCAGGCATCGTGTCCGTCCCCCTCCTCGATGAGTGTGTTGCACCCATGAGAACAGCGGGACAAGCCACGTTGGAGAAATTTAGCTCTTTTAGAAAGAAAATTAGCTCGAACACCTCCGGAACTGCCGAGACGCCCAGGACCATCCGCTGCACCACATCATAGATTCTAGCAGAAAAATGATCACCAAAGATCGTAGAGAAGCTCATCAGATGCGTAGGCTCTGAAGAACAACAGGTGAATGAATGAGCCTGCCAGCTTCCCTCTTATACCCGGACATCCGGGGAGGAGTCCGGCATGCAAATTTCATTCGCCAATTTTGATCTCAGAAGATGATAGGTTCTCAAGACAAACCCCAATCTGTCGGTCGGAAAGGGAACTATTATTTCCTTTTACTTTGTGTTTTGGATCAATAAAATCTCTTACCAGCTACGCCGACCCTGTCTCCTTCCTTCCATTATCCCGAACGTATTACAAAAGGTGTGTACATCATTCATATTTGTATGCACATTTTAACTTGCACGAAAACTCAATGGGCCTCATTCATGAAACACGAGCAGAACGATTTTTTGTGTAAATCGTTCGTAAAGTCGTTTTGACGCAAATTTTTGGATTCATGAAAAGTTCGTATTTTCAAAATGTTACTTGTTACGAAAGAAATGTACACCTGCTCAATACCACGTGTAAATAGTGCGTAAAACCGCACGTAACTTTCTGTATTCTATTAGACAAACTGATGATACTGCATTTTGATGCACTATGTATCATAATGATATTTCACGAGTTCTTTTGCCCTGTCTTTTTTATGATTTATTTACTTTTTAACTTTGAGGAAAACGCAGAGCTCGTCACTGTCCTTTTTTACACAGCCGTCGAATCACAGTGGAGAAGAGGCGGGACAAACACTACATTGACCAACCATTATACACAACAATACAGAAGTTAATATTAATGGTTACTGCATTTTCATAAAAAAGTAATATTCTTTAAAATAAGGTACTAGTTACAAGTAGGCTAACTGTTTTCCGATATTCTAAATCACATCAACCAACGCATCTCCGGAATAACGCGCAGTGCCCCCAAAGAGTTATCAGGCGCGACCAGCTGGTCGTTTTCAGAAGAGCACCAGGTATTATTATTTTAGCTGGCTAAAAACGCTTTGGTGGACACAGTTTAATTGATTAATTTATTGGTAAGCATGTAGCCTATTAGTATCTTATGCATTTATGCAATATAATGTAGCCAAACTAGATAATGAAGTCCAGAGGATTCTGGCATTCCTAGATACGTAATTTGCGTAGCTGTAATTTATAGGCGGTGATTATGCTAATTGTGAATGAGCGTGCATGCGCGCCCTGTTTACAAGTGATTGGAATTCATTAACATACACACATTTTACTATCAAATCTGAAGTTTACGAAATATTTGTAAATCCGGAGGAAAGTTTTCGGGAAGATCTGTTTTACGCGTAAATTACTCGGAATGTACTCATATATTTACGAATGTTTCATGAATGAAGCGAAATGTGTATACACGTGAATTTGTACCTAACCTTGTTCTAAAGTTGATCAATTCAGAATATTCCAAATAAGTGTCCACATGAACACAAAACACATCCAAACCAGCTTCATAAAAGGGCATTCCAAAACAGCACGTACAGTACCCAGAGAAACTTGTAGAGAAGTATGTTACCAAAACAAAAGGGCAAAAAACATGCTGTGATAATGAACGAGAAGTTTTACTGTCAGAGGTGAAAGCCAGAAAGGTGTGCTGTATAGAAGTGTGTCCACAGGCATAACTGTCGTGATCTCAGTCTTGTCGTGGTCTTTCTGTTTCTTGGGGGAATGTTTGTTTTGTTTTGTCGAACTCTTGGAGAACTGTTCTGATGGCTCTCCACGTGTTCGGTGTCTGCGTCACTTGCCCCGCCCCCCGTGTCTCCCCGTCAGGCTTTCCCCTCACCGGTGTTCTATTACCTCATCACCTGCACTCCTGTAGCTTCTCCTGTTTAGTAGACTCCACTGGTTCCTTATGATTTGTTCACCTGTTAGATATTTCCCGCTGTTAGGTCCCTTCTATTTAAACCCTCTTGTTCTCTCGTCTTGTGGCAGACCGTTGCGTGTTATTGCCAGTTCTGACTGCCCTAGTCTAGCGTGTTCTAGTACTATTGTCTAGTTTTCGTCTTAGTTCTCTTGTCCTAGTTTTGTTTGTTTTCTTCATATTGCTCCAGTGCCTTTTTCTTCTCTGTCATCTACTCCTGTGCCCCTCAGTTCCCATTGGCATCTCGGACCTCTGCTCTCTGCACTACCCGACACCACTTCTCCAGCGATCACCCCTGCTGTTCGGATTCTGCCAGCGGGTCGAGCCTTCTCCCCGCTGAGCGTGCTCCTCGGAGGAGCCAGGATTCCTCTTTGGGATTCTTCTGTTGATTCTCACCGTGAGTGCCGTCGGGTCGAGCTAGCTCTCCACGGACTCACGTGTTTTCTGTGCTCAAGGCCGGTGTCGTCTGGTGTTTCTGTTGGACTTTTTCTAATAAAATCTGCTTCATTACCCGCATTTGAGTCTCTGAACCGTTTCTGCCTTCCAAGGTCATGACACATAACAAGCACAGGTGCAAAAGAAGCATAGAATACGGTAATGAAGGCCATTAATGTGGTTTCGCTAGAGATGCGCACCTGTATCTGTAATAAAATGGATAACATCTCTATACGTGTAAAATAATCTAAAAATAATATAGTAATAATATATAAACAGTATACAGTACATGAATAATTATATTGTATATAATGATTTGTTCTTTCACAGTTTTAACACAAATCTGTGCGTGTGAATGCTTGTTTACCATCATACCCAGCTCACATTTAATTTAACATGCGGAAATCGGTTTCTAAACTTCTTCACACTTGTGGTTTATCATTTGGTCTGAGCCTACACTAAATAAAATGATGGATGTCTAAATCAATTTAGGGCAGAGATAGGATGATAGACCCCATCAAACAGACTGCACTTTCCCAGAAAACAACATTAAAGAGTAAGTAGCATGAGATCATGAAAATTACATTTCATGCAGTGTGTTATGTTGCCGTGTTTGAAAGTAAGCTGTCTGCCAAGTTGTAAGTCCGAAGGTGAATAAATAACAAAGTTATTGGCTTGTAAAAATGGGAGTCGACTCTGAATCATGCAAACAAGACATGAGCTAGTCCGAGTCTCTAACCGCCGCGTATCTACGTCACTACACATAGTCCCCGCCTACGTTTTGCTGGGACTGCCGCGAAAACTTCACTACTAGTCTCTCCTCCCCCAAAACACTGTCGCTCGTTCGTGATGCGTGTGTATCATGTCTAGAACCTGTGTTCTACGTTGTGAAACTAAGTCCGTTTTATTTCAATTACCAAAGGAAGAACTTCTGAGGGAACAATGGTTACAATTAATTTTTCAAACGATACCAAAGGAGTATAAACCCAGGGTTTTACTGTGCGCGCGTCATTTCACCGAAGATTGCTTCAATAATCTTGGCGCGTTCACTGCAGGATATGTGAAATGACTATCTTTGAAAGAGGGGGCAATACCAACCTTATTTGGACCTGTTAGCTCCACCGAATCACAACCTGTAAGTGTGAATATTTATTTGTGTCTTAACTTCAAGAAATATTTGTGTACCTTATGTCTGTGTTTAGCTAATGCATATAACGCTATCATTAGCATGTACCATTATTTCTGGGGTATTACAGTTTGTTTATCTTGCTATTATCTCGGCTAATTTAATTGTTCAATAACAATCTATTAACTGTCAAAGTATTTATTTCGAGTACTATCTGTATTGTAATAACATCTGAAGATACGAACACCGTACACTGTATGCCGTGTCAACTAGTCCAAGTATAATACTGTTACAAGAGAATTGTAAATGTCCTTTTTCTTACTGGCAACTGCAGAAGGATCAATTAATTTTCCAAATACTTTCAACGTTTATGAACTTAATAGAATGTTTATGAAATAATTTTATGACATCCAACCACCTGTAAACCGTAATCCAGTAATGATGGTAGGCGTTCCATTTGCGACACATGATGAACGCGTTTGACCAATCACAACAGACTACACCATCTGACCAATCACATGACACTAGGCTAGCGGATAGGAGGGGACTAGACGGATGAATCGCGGAACGAATCATTTGCGAGTCAGACAAGAAGTATGGTAAGAATAACTGCCTATTATTATGACATAATAGTGTTTTTACACCTTGTATGTACATAAACTTGTTGTTGGACACTCCATAAACCAAAGTAGGACCTTAAAAATCATATGCTACTTACTCTTTAAAGTGTATATGCATGTCATAAGAGATGAAATATTACAGAAAACAAGCTGTGCTTTCAAAATGCATGAGTGTAAATGGTGCGTGTCATTCACTTTCAATGTTGGACTCGCTGAATCTGAGCAATCTCTGTTTTTTGAGCCTGAAATATTCATGACATCAATTCACTATCATTTATTCCTTGTTCTTAAAAATCTGCTTTGTTTTAAAATGTTGTTTGTTTGTCCAGTCGAACCCCTTTTTGTGACAGATTCATACATTTTAATTTATGTAATAATTTTGAATTCATTGACATCCCTGCCAGAGGTCTGTAGACCTGTAGTCTTAAAGGCCCACTGCAATGCCTTGTGTTGGGTCTATCCATTTCATAAGAGGTGTATTTTTATAATTTCAGTATCCTAGCAATATGTATTTTAATCATGTGCTTTCAGAGAAAATAGATGTGGACCGAAACTGAACAGTAGTTCCTCCTGGGAGGGTGGAATTTACAAGAAACTGAGTGATAAAGCATGTGATTTCATGAGAATGTGGGGGTAGGAGTGTTGTTCCTCTTTTTGTGTTAACAGAAGTGTGAGTGAGGAGACACCCTAAGAAATGGAGGTCTGCCTGGTAACTTCGGACGGAGGCTTCTGTATTGGCAGAGAAGAGAGTCACCCCACCGGGCTCTGGGAGGAACCAAACAAGAATATAAAAATATGTGTGATGTGTTTGTAAAGCGTTCTGGAATGCCCAGATGCTCTTGATGTATCTGTTGTTCGGAATCCTGAGCTCAGCTCGATCTATTTTACTCGCCTTCTATTCTAAATAAAAGCAATTTGATCATAGACGTTGTATTAGCGATTTATGAACCGGGGAAGGACTGTAAGATTTCAGTCCAACACTTGGAACGCGTGGCATTATTTGATATTTTGAAGTAATTTCAACTGAAAAATGCACACAGCTCGAGACATATCGAGTGTCCCCTCCCCCTTTGAAAATAACCAATAGCATTTCGTTTACAGCACAGTCAGCCTCAGCCAAGCAAAGCTGCATTTAACAGCATGATGGCCACAGTGACAGTAGTGTAAGTCTATTCAAAAGAATAGTAAGATCATGATACCAGTGATGTGTCATTTGAAGCAGCTTGTTATTACGTTGGTGAGTGACACTGGCATTTGTCTTCTCCTTTCCTCACCAAGGCTGTGATGTCTGATCTCTTCCATAGAGCTTAACATTCAACATACTGTGTTGACTTGAAACGGGTCAGATACGGTTTGTTTTCTCAGCGGCTTTGCAAGTATGATCGCGCATATAATCATCTCTGAGCTATAGTGTCTCTTAACTGTAGGACACTCACGTGCAACCACTTGCGTGACACTAACGTAAAATTAAGAGTTTATGTTAACTGTCTGGATCATACCCTATCTCCCATCTAGTGCCTTATGTGTCATTCATCATGTAGGACATAATAAATGTGCGAACAAGTGGCTGATATGAGGGGCCACATCTGCAGCTCTGCTAGTGAAGAGGTGGGACTCTTCAAGTTCTAAAGCGGATTTGATTGGACAAGAACTTTGACGAGAGGCTGAAGTGTAGCGTGATGTCATGGAATTTCTAGATTTGTTTGAGCACACTTGCCAGACTGTCAGTTGTGAACGGTTATATCCCCTAGATGCGAATTTTGTCAGCGCTTGATAGCATATCCATTTATTTACGTCCTTAAGGCTCACTGTTCTGCTCCATCTTATGTTAGTCAGTTTGGTGCCACCTAGGGGCAGTTGTAGGAAAAATAAATAAGTGTGAGTTCAGAATTGGCCACGTCTTCCAGTCAGCTTGTCATCAATCTTTCGAGGCCATCCTTTGTTTTGTCTTTGTAAAGCATCATCTGTAAGTTGATTTTGTTGTTATATAATCTTTGATGATGCATGTCTGCGTATAATTGTAGTGTTAGGCTTTGATACATCATTATTGGTGATCATTAGCTGTTAGCTTAGCCTATCTTTGAAATTGCTCTTAGTGTTAAACCTGTATTTCTTGCTATTTTATTTGTCATATAATGATTCAGTTTGATTAATTTGATGCATTTTCTCAGTTTTAGAACTAAAAAGAGGAATATTATTAGTAATTTTCCAATTCTTGATTATTGTTAATTTACTGTTTTTACAGTTTTACTCCTTATTCATAATTTACTCGGCATCTTATTAAACAAGAACAACTAAGATGAATCCTGACTCATCTGTACTTTGTGGATGGAGTTTGGCTAGCTGTTAAATTGCACACGTATACGCAATGAGAACAGTACACTCACTCATTTTTTATTAAAGGATTTCAATTTCACAGGGTCTTTAAATGTCTAGCTTAATGTCTTCGCTTAAAGGGGCAAACTGTCGCACACTCTGAAAAAAAAAACAGATATTATCTGCTCCAACATTAGAATAAGTCTCCTCTTCTGAAAATAATTTCTATGCAGGTGGGCAGCAACAGAAAAATAGGGTGCATGAGGTGACAGCAGTAAGACACCTGAGAGTTATGTTTAAAGGGATCATACACCTGCCATGGCTGTTTAGTGCCTGATGGAGAATGTCACATGAGTTTTATCATTTAGAGTGCCCCAGGAGCCATAGCTAATGGCAATGAATCCCCAGACGGGATTGGGTTGTGAGGGAATTTTAAGGGACATGTTGATTGGGGAACCATGCTATCCTCCAGTGAGGATGGCCAAGCAGCATCTACACAACACTGCACCCTACAGGCCCTAATATCAACAGCCTGAGGTATTACAATACATGTTTTTATTCATAGGCTGCCTTGTCCTAAGGGTGTAAGATTGTAATCCTGTGGTCACACTGAGTTTGCCAGGCAAGACCTGTTCCTGAATCTTCCTAGATCTGTCTAAAAAGGTCCTTCCTGAACCTAGTACATCAAAGTACACAATTAATCACTGAAAACAGAGGGAAATGATAGGTTGATAAGAATGGCATGTAAACTACTAACCACACCCCTAAGATTAAGTCTAACGTTAACTCTATAGACGATTCCATCAGACACACACGTTTGTTGACCGGTTTGGCATTGGTATAATAATTGTGTTATATAAACAATTTGTAGAATTGTATTGTATATTAATTTTATTAAATCAACATTTTGTTGAATGGGTCGTGTAGCTTTGTCGCATTTAAGTTTAGCCAAGTAAAGTTTTTTCTACTGGTAATGCAAAATAATACTGGCTAGACATACTTTTAACTTGCTAGCTAATGTAATTTACTTGTTATTTCTTTTGCTTGTTATCTGAAATAATCTGCAGGGACTCTATTCTTTGTGTACCAGAAGTTAAATTCAGGTCACAAAAGCGTGCATGCACAGTAACATTTGTTTATGTTGTTGCTTTGAAACTGTCATACTTTGAGAAATCATGTTCACCGTAAGCCTACAGATGTGGGTAATGTATCAGTACAAAACATTAAATTCTAGGAAATACATTGAAAATGTATTAATTATTCATTTTTTGTTATTATTAACTATTTATGGTGCAACTGTGGATAACATATAACATACAAACTGACATGATTTTTAATATTTTATCTCGAGTCTCTTAATGAGCTTGTAACACATTTGAGGTTGCAAGATCGTGCAAGATGACGTGCTGTAAAACTACTAAAAAACCTTGATCCTAACCTTTATCTCTCTCTCTACTTGGTCTGTACCATGCAGTTGGTGTAGTAGCTTGCATGCCTCTGGGATCCACAGGGCTGTACCGGTGGGAGCAGTAGCTTCCAGCAGGTTCAGCCATACCGGGGATACTTTTTCACCAGCAGCATTTACTGGCGTGACATTTTCCTGCATTAGAGGACTTACAATTCCCTCCAAAAAAGGGAATTGAATCTTTATAACACAAATGGACTTCCGGGTGAACGCTGGAGCTATAAAGGGTATGCTGTCACGTTTGGCGTGGAAAAGAATCCAGATGCAGGCAGGCGTGAAGGGGTTAACACCAAAGGCTTTTATTCTTAACAAAAGACACAAAACAAAACACCCACGATGGGGCAAACCAACAAAACTAGATACTAACGCTGACAGGACAAATATAAACTAAGACAGGGTAAAAGAACAACACTATACAAACGCTAACTAACAAACTCACAAAGACTCGACTTGACTTGGGATATAGACAGCAACAGGATACTGGCACAGACAGGAACAAGCACATACAATCCACGAGCACAGGACAAAGAATCATGAGGGCATTTATAGGAGAGACAAACGAAGGATAATAACGAGGGACAGGTGAGGGTAATGAGACACGGCAGGAGAGCTATACAGGGAACGAGAGGGGCGGGGCCAATGACGAGACACGAGAAAGCACATGAGATGTAAAAACGTAAACAACTCATGGCTTTCTCACATAAAACCTAAGGGCTCTGTCCCGATCCTGCCACACGACTAGAAATTCAGAAACAAGAAGGCAGGACCGTGACAGTATGCATTGACGTCACTTTCCCACGCCCCTCTTGAGCGCCAGGACACGTTCCCCTGAGTGGTAAAACAAGCAGCAAAATGGCTGAGGAGAATAGGAGAAACAAAGAAACTGGGACTAAAACACGCAATTATTTGCTGAAATTACAAGCAGCTGGACTCGACGGTGATCCTTACGACGTCTCTACGACTTACAGTACATAGGAATCAGGTGTTCATGGACACTGAAATGTTGCGTGGAATCGTGTTTCCTGATATTGTAAGCAGTCATTTTACTGAGTGTTTTGCCAGCCAGGGGATCAACTATTATGAGGATTATTGAGCTACTGAAGCGGATGAACTACATCTGGGTAGTCCTTTCTGCTGTATATCACTCTGCGGTATGGATGATGCTTCAGTATTCGGCGGCGGAACTTGTCCAGCTCTGCTTGCATCCTTTTAATCTTCCGTCAGCTCTACATATTCCCTCTGATATTGTTTACATACACCGGTGGAAATATGTTCATCGTGAGTCTCGGCAGAGTTATAACATCGACTGCTCATGTCAAATATGGTCCTTCTGGTCATCTAAACCACGCTCGGCTAGGGGGCTCACACAAACTGTTGATCACGGTGTATTAACCAACCTGGACAGATCGGTTGGCAACGATTCTGGTAACAACAATTACTCATTCGGATTACTTAATGTGCGATCACTATCCACTAAAGGACCTCTGGTGTACGATCTGCAGTCTGACTGTAAGTTTGACTTTCTCTGTTTAACTGAGACATGGCAGAAACCAGCTGACTTTTTCATCTAAACCAGTCTGTTCCCCCAGGATATGGTTGTGTTTGTAAATCCTGTGTTATGGGACGGGGAGGGGGTCTAACAATACTTCATAAAAAGAAATTAAAAGTATCTCAGTTAACTTTGCCTGCATACTCCTCTTTTGAATCAATTGCTTTAAAAATTAATGGAGCGATTCCCACCATCCTCATAACTATTTACTGCACTCCAAAGGTAAACCTGTGTCGCCCGATCACATTTCGGAATATTAAGAACATTGATGTGCCTATTCTTGCTGACGAACTTCCTATCTTCTCCAGCAAATCTGATTTCTCTACTGTTGATGAACTGGTCTCATATTACAATGATGGACTGAACACGATTTTAGATGATTTTGCACCTGTGAAAACTCTAACTGTTTAATTTGTACATTCAGCTCCTTGGTTTACTGTCAGGATCCCAGTCCGTGTTTCCCCTGTCTTTGTGAACTTTTCTGTCACTTCCTGTTGTGTGCCATGTTTGTAGTCCTTTGTAGTTTTTCTTGTTAATTAGTTTCCCTAGGTGTTTCTTGTTTCCTTGTTATCCCAGTGTATATAAGCCCTAGTGTTTCCTTTGTTTGGTGTCGGTCTTTGTTTCATGCTCCAGTGTCATGCTTTGTTTTTGTGTCTCCTTCGTTCTGTGGATTACCTTGGTTTGTTTTTGTATTTGTTTATTTAATTAAATATCTAACTACATTTGGATCCGCTTCTCTGCCTGTGTTCCTACATTTACACGTGAACTGCGTGAACGTAAAACTAAAGTCTGTAGGTTAGAGCGCTTGTATGCTAGGTCTGGCCTTACTGTTCACAAAGAAATGTATGCTGAACATATTCAATCCTACAAGGAAGCACTTTCCAAAACTAAATCTGACTATTATTCTAACATAAATGATGTTTAATTAACAAAGTTCGGGAGGAGCCGGAGCATATAATCAGCCCCGCTGGTCTATGATCAGCAATCACTGCATCTACCCAGCATATAATCAGCCCGGCTGGTCTACCATCAGCAATCACCGCATCTACCCTATCAGCTCAAGCGAGCTCTCGTATAAATAGGAAAAACCATCTTATCTGCTTCATCTCTTCAGTTCAGCATCGATAAGTTTCGTTCGATGCTATGTCCGAGGATCTTTACAAGTAATAATCATGTCTCGGATGTTTCGCAACAGCGTTGCTCATAGAAACACATGCAAAACAGCAGCTTGTTTGCATTACACGGCTCTTTTTGCTTTCGATAAACTATTCCCAAACGAAAACCAAACTGTAAAAGGATTTCATCAACTCAGGAAGGACATAAGGTATTCAAGGGATCCAAGACAAGCAGCAGGCCTGATCCGTAAAGCAACATTTCCACATACATCTTCCCCGCAGATTCGGGAAGTGATTCTGTATCCCCGCTGGTTTACGTCGCTCTCATCCCCTCATTCGTTCCCAGATACAATTGCTGCCGGTACGCTAGCTCAATGCTAAAAGCCGGCTCATTGCAAACACTAGCTCGCTACTAATGCTGGCTCGCTGCTAGCGCTAGCTCACTGCTAACGGGACACGAGTGTTCAGACGCCAGCACCAGTAAACATATGCTAGTCAGGCTCGCAAGATCGCTGTATTTCGACCCAATCCAATAATGATACGCCAATGCCAACACGTTAATGTTTCAATGGCTGTACACTTATCTTCTGCAAAGAGAAACAATCATCTTGGGTTAAACAATTCATTCTCTCATTCCATGCAGTCACTCTAATCAACCCCAAATTCCATGACTCATTTCCGATACTTCACAATGTATGATGTACTAGTGTTTGAACTGCCGAACTTGCTGTTACGCAAGAAGCTGGGTGAGTACAATGTTTTTTACTAAAAACACATTTAGCCTTATCCACTGTCATGCCGTTGCCACTGCTGCACTTACTGCTACCGCCTCGGCAGAGGCCCGCACATCCATCTCAAGCATTGAAGCCAGCATCGCTGCAGCGACCGCCTCGGCAGAGGCCCGCGCTTCCATCTCAAGTGTAGAAGCCAGCATCGCCGCAGCGACCACCTCGGCAGAGGCCCGCACTCCCATCTCAAGCATTGAAGCCAGAATCGCCACAGCGACCGCCTCGGCAGAGGCCCGCACGTCCATCTCAAGCATTGAAGCCAGCATCACTGCAGCAACCACCTCGGCAGAGGCCCGTACTTCCATCTCAAGCGTAGAAGCAAGCATCGCCACAGCAACCGCCTCCACAGAGGCCCGTGCTTCCATCTCAAGTGCAGAAGCCAGCATCGCCGCAGCGACCGCCTCGGCAGAGGCCCGCGCTTCCATCTCAAGCATTGAAGCCAGCATCGCCATAGTGACCACCTCGGCAGAGGCCCGCGCTCCCATCTCAAGCATTGAAGCCAGCATCACCATAGTGACCGCCTCGGCAGAGGCCCGCGCTCCCATCCAAAGCATTGAAGCCAGCATCGCCGTAGCGACCGCCTCGGCAGAGGCACGCACGTCCATCTCAAGCATTGAAGCCAGCATCGCCATAGTGACCACCTCGGCAGAGGCCCGTGCTCCCATCTCAAGCATTGAAGCCAGCATCTCCATAGTGACCGAATCGGCAGAGGCCCGCGCTCCTATCCAAAGCATTGAAGCCAGCATCGCCACAGTGATCGCCTCGGCAGAGGCCCGCGCTTCCATCTCAAGTGTAGAAGCCAGCATCGCCACAGCGACCACCTCAGCAGAGGCCCGTGCTCCCATCTCAAGCATTGAAGTCGTTATCGCCGCAGCAACCGCCTCCGCAGAGGCCCGTGCTTCCATCTCAAGTGCATAAGTCAGTATCGCCGCAGCGACTGCCTCAGCAGAGGCCCGTGCTTCCATCTCAAGCGCAGAAGCAAGTATCGCCACAGCGACCACCTCCGCAGAAGCCCGTGCTTCCATCTCAAGCACAGAAGCCAATTTCACAGCAGCGAACGCTTCCGCAGAGGCCAGCAATCCCATCTCGCGCTCTGCCGCATAAGACTTCACAGCTGAAGCCAGCATCGCAGCAGCATTCACCCCATCGGGAGCCAGTACTTCCATGACGCGCTCTACTACAGCAGACGCCCCTTCTTCAGTCGCCTCCTTCTAGAAACATTCTTACCACCTGGGACACGCACGAAGCTCTGCCTGCTCCAACTGGATCAGACATCCCCAACATCATAACCTCTAAATGCACCGCTCTCAGCTCCCTCAGCAACTGACACGCTTACAGGAACCAACTTCCCATCGCTCCAGCAGGCACCCTCATTTCATCATCTCAGCCTCAACCATTCCCGGAGAAGCCCCTACCCCAGCTTCCCGTCTCCTCACAATAACATCTCCCAAGGAGCCCTCATCCTCTCGTCATTTCCCGAACGCAGGTCATCATCTCCGCAGCGCTTAGCATCGCGTTTTGGGGGGTATGCGTACTCCGGCTGCTGTCCCACTGTATTATGCCTTTGGGGGGTGTGCTCTGGGCTCGAGCCGGTTCCGAGCTCGGCCCACTTGCCCTTGCCAGGGTAGAGTGCTCCGAGTTCGGATATATCCGGCGAGCTCGGAGCCTGCTCTCTGGACAGCACGCCAAATACGCATAAACCTTCATACCCATGCTCTATCATTATTATCCCTGCAACACCGCTGTTATCTGCGCAGGTGAACTCATGAATTGCAGATGGCAATGAGAACTCCAGGTTTCTTTTCTCAGTGGTAAACAATATTCTGCGAACCCCGGATTCTTTGCCATCTGATGTGTATTCCATTGATCTTATGTGTTTGCTTTATTACCTTTTTTAAATCTAAGGTTAGAAATATTCATCAGCAATTACACATTAGTATGGGTCCTGTCAATTTATCTCTCATCCACCTCCTCACTCTTTTCTCTCTACCTTTACACTACCAACTACTACAGAGATAATGTGTATGAAAAGTAAATCTAAATCTTCGACCTGTCAGCTTGTCCCCATACCAACTTCTTTAGTAAAAGTTTGTTTACCAGCCGTGTCGCCATTGATTACTAAAATTGTCCACTCTTCACTTGTTTTTGGTTCTGTTCCCTCATCTCTTAAATCTGCTATTATTACTCCTATACTTAAGAAACCAGGGGCAGATCCTTTTAACCTTGATAATTTCTGTCCGATCTCAAATCTACTGTTTATCTCTAAGATCGTGGAAAGTGTATTGCAAATCAAATTCATGAACACCTTTCCAATAACAATTTGTTAGAACAATTCCAATCTGGTTTTCGTCCCCACCACAGTACTGAGACTGCTCTAGTTAGACTTACCAATGATCTGTTGCTGGCAACTGAGTCTGGGTTATTAACTATACTTGTCCTTCTTGACTTGAGCCCAGCCTTTGATACTATGTCTCATAAAATACTCCTTGACAGGTTAGCTTCTATTGGGATTACTGGCATTCCTCTGTCTTGGTTTGGGTCATATCTTTCCAGTCGCACTCAGCTCGTTCAATTAAAACGTTTCAGATCAAGAACATCTACAGTCACCACTGATGTTCCCCAGGGTTCTTTTTTGGGTCCATGTATGTTCATTATTTATATACTCCCTCTTGGTTACATTTTAAGGAAGCATGGTATTCATTTTCAGTGTTATGCGGACAACACCCAACTGTACCTGTCTGCTAAACCCACTGGTTATTTTCCTCCACCATTTTTGTCCAGTTGTCTAGCTGAAATTAAAGATTGGCTTTCAGCTCATTTCTTGAAATTAAATGGCGACAAAACTGAAGCCCTACTCGTTGGTACTAGATCTGTTTTGTCTAAATCTAAAAGAAATTCCATGCACATTGACAATGATGCAATCCATCCTTCCTCACAGGTTAAAAGCTTGGGTTTCACGCGGACTGCATATTTCCACCTACGTAATATTAACCATGTTCTTTCTTGTCTCTCAACCAACAATACAATAGTTCTTATTCACACACTAGTCGCCTCATGTATCACTGGTGTTCCCTACAAGTTTCTATATAAGCCCCAGTTGGTTCAGAATTCTGCAACTCGTGTTCTTTCTAGAGCACCTTCTACTGTGCACATTTCTCCAGTTCTCCAGCAATTACACTGGCTTCCAGTAAAGTATCAAGTCGATTTTAAGATTCTGTTACTTACTTACAAGGCACTCCATAATCAGTGTTGGGTGTAACTAGTTACTAAGTACAGGGCTCCAGACAAAAAAAAAATTAAGGAGCCATTGGCTCCTATAGAGGAAAAACACAGGCGCCAAATAATTTTTTTAATAGCCACATAACATGAACTTACAGTTTTTAATGATGTACTTTTAGTTATCCTGTTGTATGTACAGTACAGCTTGCCTCTCAAAGGTTTTGCTCACATAGTTTTTTTTTCAAGTTGTTTTTCCTCATAAGCAAGGCGATACGGAATCTGCAGACTTTTCATGTTATTTCTGCACTAACATTTGGGAAAAATCTGCAGAATTCTGTGGAATAGTATCAAATTCAAATTGGCATACCCTGGGGACTGGGGAGGACGCTGGCGCTGTTTGTTCGCCGCTTCTCCAGTTGAGCTAAAAATAATGCTAAGTTTTTAAGCAAATATTTTAATTTTATTTTTATCTTTTACTATTTGTGCCACCAATCAGTGGACCTTTTTAAATAAATCATTTACTTTCCGCACCACCGAACAGTGGACTTTTCTGGATAGTTATCAGGTAGTTTTCGAGTTTAGCGGTGGCCTACCTGTTGCCGTTTGCTGGGCACCTGATCGGAGACCTCCTGGAGTTGGTCATTGCCGCTGCTGCCACAGTCGAAAGGGTTTCCTCCTGGATGGCCTGGACTTGGCTTGTCTTTGCCATCGTGGGGTGCATCTGGGAGGCCTGAGGCCATTCATTGCTGCCGCCGTGGAGTTGAGAGTCCGTGTAGTTCGCGTGTTTTTTGCTGCGCGGCTGGAACAGGGAAAACCTGTGCGTCTCCCACGCCGCTGTCGGCACCACCACTATGTTGAGCTACTCCGTCAACCAGCTGATGAATCTCAACAATTTCTTCATTCCACCATGCACTGCAGTGATTAAACAATTAGGACTTCTTCGCCATCCGCGTTAAATTCATAGAAGTTCCAGCAGAAAGTTTGTCTGCTTGCAGACAAATCTTACCATACCGGTTCTCTGGTCAGCAACACGAATAGTCACTCTAAACACACGTCATCAGAGCGCTGTTTCCTGCCGGAAAAGTAGGTTGGACGTCTCCATGGAAACACCTCTCAGTGAGTTAAATGGGAAACGTGGAGTGGATTTTGGTCTGCTACGGCCAGTGCAAAGACATGTTGCATCATCAAGTAGCAAAATTGAACTTTTAAATGCACAGTCTATTACAAACAAATCCTGCTTAATTCATGACCATATCCTGGAAAAATGTCTGGATTATATGTGCATTACAGAGACCTGGCACGAACCAAACACCTTTTTCTCTTTAAATGAGAGCTGTCCCCAAGGATATAGCTATCTCCAGAAAGCTCGCAGCACAGCACGTGGTGGCGGCCTGTCAGTCATCCACCGCTGCGATCTGGAGCTTTCTTTGCAACCATTACCTGAACTATCTTCATTTGAATGCCTCGCATTTAAATGTAAGTCCCCTTCCCCTGTGTTGTTCCTCCTTATTTATCGACCACCTAATCCTAACTCATTATTTATCACTGAGATGTCAAATCTTCTCATAACTTTTTGCACATCCTCTGCCGATGTTATAATTTTAGGTGATATGAACATCCACGTTGACACCCCCTCCTGCCATCTTGCAGCTGAATTTCTTCAACTACTGGACTGCTTTAATTTAAAACAACTTGTTGATGTCCCCACACACACCCGGGGGCATACCTTGGACTTGGTCATTACAAACTCTGCCCCTCTCACAAATCTGCAGGTGTATGACCTAGGTGTGTCTGATCACAAGGCCATTTCTATGGATCTGTCATCCGCATTTAGCCTCTCCAAGCCTAAGCGAAATATCTGTTTCAGAAATTTAAAAAACATGAAGCCAGAACTCTTGGCAGCTGACCTTCAGCATCTTTCCACACACTTTTTAACAGCTGACGAAGCAGTGGACTACTACAACAGCCATCTGAGCAGCCTCCTGGACCTCCATGCCCCTGTTAAAACAAGAACAGTCACCTTCACCTGCTCAGCTCCCTGGTTCACAGATGGGCTTCATAAGATGAAGGCAGCAGGGCGGGTCCTTGAGCGACGCTCCAACGTTTCTGGCCTCACTGTTAACAAACAAATCTACCGGGAGCAACAACAAAAATATGCACAGTCCCTCAAAAAGGCAAGGTCACAGTTTTATTCCGATGCCATCAGAAATAGCCCAGGAAATTCAAAGCAGCTTTTTTCCACTGTAAACCACCTTCTCAACCCAAAATCCCCCCCCCCCCCCACACTTACTGCCACTACAGAAGAACAGTGCAATCAATTTTTGGATTTTTTTACATCAAAAATTGAAGATATTCGCTCTGCCCTTTCTGGTCCTCCCATCCAAATTGTTCCCCCAACATATACCGTCTTCAAATCCTTAAACTGCTTTCCTGCGGTTACACCAGAAGAGGTGCAGGACATCATCAGGAAGATGAAATCCTCCACCTGTTCCCTAGACCCTCTCCCAACCTCTCTGGTAAAAACCCATATCACTGTCCCAAGTCCCCTGATCACCGCTGTTATAAATCATTCCCTCCAAACTGGTCACGTTCCCTCTGTCTTAAAAAATGCCATAATCAGACCATTGCTTAAATAACCCACTTTTGATCCGGAAGTCCTATCAAATTATAGGCCCATTTCTAATCTCCCCTTTTTATCAAAAGTACTTGAGAAAATAGTTGCCATCCACCTTCAGGATCACCTCAAACAAAATAATCTTTTTGAAAAATTTCAGTCAGGTTTCCGCTCTGCCCATAGTACAGAGACTGCGCTTGTAAGAGTCACAAACAACCTCCTCATATCATCCGATGCTGGTTCTCCCTCCCTCCTCATTCTCCTGGACCTTTCCGCTGCATTTGATACTGTCGACCATGGCATTCTTCTAAACCGGCTCTACTCCTTTGGACTAAATGGCATTGTCCTTAGTTGGTTCAAATCATATCTCACAAAACGGACAGAATACATCTCCTTGGGCCTTTCCAAATCAAATCTACACACAGTCACTTGCGGTGTCCCCCAGGGGTCTGTTCTTGGCCCCATCCTCTTCATTCTTTTCCTCACCCCCCTTGGCCAAATCATCAGCCGTCATAAAATTTCATTCCACTGCTTTGCTGATGACACACAGCTCTATGTAAGTGCCACAGCTGCAAACTCACCTTCACAGTCATTCCCATCACAACTCCCCATCTGTCTGGAGGAGATAAAGGTATGGATGGAGCAAAACGTCCTTCAACTAAACAGCTCCAAAACCGAAGCATCCTGGTTGGCACCCCTCACCAGACCAAATCATCGTCTATAACTTGCATTACCTTTTTTGGCTCCAAAATTCCCCTCTCATCAATAGTCACAAATCTTGGTGTAAAAATGGACCCCCAACTCACTTTTGAAGCACATATAAATGATCTATGCAAGACCTCTTTCTACTACCTCCGTAACATCTCTAAACTCCGTCCCATTCTCTCTCTCTCAGATGCCGAAAAGCTGGTTCATGCCTTTGTCTCCTCCAGACTGGACTACTGTAACGCACTTTTTATTGGGATTCCTAGCAAGAGTTTGCAGAGGCTTCAGTACATCCAAAACTCTGCAGCTAGGATCCTGATGAGAGTGTGGAAATATGAGCATAATACCCCCATTCTCCACTCACTCCACTGGTTTCCTGTTTCTACCAGGATTGAGTATAAGGTTTCCCTCCTCACATACCAATGCATCCATGGACATGCCCCCTCTTACCTCAAAGAACTTATTAACCCACAAAACACTATACGCCCACTCCGCTCCAATCACTTAAATCTCCTCCACATACCCAGAACCAGACTCAGGACCATGGGAGATAGGGCTTTTAGTGCTGCTGCCCCACGTCTGTGGAATGCCCTCCCTGACACCTTGAGGGCACCACAATCCATTGACTGTTTTAAAAAAGGTCTAAAGACATTTATTTTTAACAAAGCTTTTGCCCCCTTTTAGTTGTTTTTATTGTTTTTAAATCTGTAGCACTTTGAGATCTTTTGATGAAAAGCGCATTATAAATAAAATGTATTATTATTATTTATTATCAAATGTGTTTACATTTGTCCACAAATATAAATGTGTGTAAATGTGTTCAAATAGTCTTAAAATGCTGCCTGTCTATACTGTATACTGTATATTTTAATGCAGTTGATGGCAGATTTGGTTCTGCTTATTTAAAAAGAGGCAGAGAAGTTTTGTTATTGATTGATGCTAAGACGACTGTGTAAACTGAATACACCAGACCAAATGTGTCCTCTGAATTCATTTGAACCAACAGAAAAGGATGAACGAGTAAACATTTTATTGTTTATGTAGTTAAAGCACAAAGAAGGGGGTGTGTTAATACGTTAATACGTTATTATGTTGATTTTAGTTCGTAATAATGACATGTTCACAACACAAGGTAAAGATAACTTCAAATAAAACTTAACAAGAGAATTCGCATGTCGTTTGTTCTTGCTTTGAACGGATTTGAAATGATCCAGTGGTGTCTCAAGTAACAAATAACTTCTCCGTGATTAGTTTAGTTGAAAACGTCTCAAATGTCATATTATTTGTCCTCAGGCTCACTAAAATCTGTCACAGCAGACAGCGCATAATAGCAATGCGCTTATGATGTGTTTGTATATTTTCAATAACCAGCGCTAAAATCGGCGGAATGCCATGGAGTTTTCTGCGGAGATCTCCTGGCGCTTATTCCGTGCTGCCTCATCGGGCTCTGGTGCACTGAGTGTGAAAAAAACGGAGAGCAGAGCGCTGACTCTGAGCATGCGGAAAAAGCCCAGCTGCTGGTGTAACCGGTCGCACCGCTGCTGCTACGAGGCATGGGAGTCAGGCGCTCTTATGAGGAAAGACTGCAGTGCCAGTGCCAGTGCCAGTTGTGGTGGCCCAAAGTGGGGTGTGCTGCCTAATCTCAGCTTTTTTCCAGTACCATATAATAATCTTTTACATCATATATTTTAAAATATCAAAACACCAACATATCAGCATGTCCATACGAAACTGAAAATACGCGAAAAAACTATATTTTTTACCACCACTTGGACTGTTCCCCGGAGAGAATCGCTCCGCTCCGCCCATTGTACTGATGCGCGTTCATGTGGGACACGCGTCCCAGCTATCTCAGGTTGGTTTCACGATTGCTCCCCCTGCCCCCGCTTGACTGCTTTCATATAATTTTTTTTTTTTAATGAAATATAACAAAATATTACAGATATACAAAATGTCATACAATATAAATTCAACATTTTTTTAAAGGGGCATTGGCACAGACAAATAAAACAAAAACAACACCAAAAATAATAGGAATAAAAAAAATTAAAATAATAAAAATAATAATAAAAAACTAAGAAAAATTAAACACTTTAAATAAACACCATATTATTAAATATAGATCATACAAAGGGGGAAATTATATCATAAATTATATTTATCAAATAGATCTAATACGATTCTAGCTGTTTTAACCTGAGTTTTTATGTATTGTCTTAAATAATTTTTAAATACAACAAGCGGGGGGGGGTGGGGTGGGGGGTGATTTAGAAAACCTACATTTGTGAATAAACAATTTTGCTAGCAAAAGAAAGACATTTTTGACTATCTTCTTCATAGTTTCTATACATAATATCTATAAAAGAACTCACTTCAACCACCTTTTCTCCTTTAACCATAATTGAAATTTTTCCCAGAATGCACTAGAATATTTGCAATTAAAGAAAATATGTTCTGTATTTTCTGGAAATAAATTACAAAAATTACAATGTATCGTTTCAAAATTAAATCTAATCCTTAGAAACTCTCCAGATGGGTCATGGTTCTGCCTCACCTAGTCTTGGATTTCCTGGTCTTGAGGCAGAGCCATGACAAAGTCTTTGGTTATGTGTGGAGAGAAACATATTATTGTCCTTTTGACAATAATATGTGTTACCTTGTCTTGTTTGCTTTTTTTTGGTTTTCCTTTCCCTGCCCCTTGACGTTGTGACGTGAGTTTTTGTTATTTTTCTAGTTTTGCCCCATCGTGGGAAGTCTTTTGTTTGTATCCTTGTTTTGTTTCCGTGTCCGTTTTTTACCCATTGTGGGTGTTTTGTTTTGAATTATTAAAGTCTTGTTTTCCCCTTCACGCCTGCCTGCATTTGGGTTCTTCCGCCACGAGATCGTGACAGGTCATTTAAAATCTTAAAATGAATTTCTTTAATTTTAGAATGAACTGGGAAATTTAAATAAGTGGTTCTAATATGTTTAAGTATTTTTTTTTGTCCAAGCCAATATCCAATCAGTTCTAACAGCCCTATAAAGGAATATGACATTGATAGTTTGGGTAGAATTTTGAAATTGGGTGATTTGACTACACTGTAAAAAAACGTAATTTTTCAGAATTTTCCTGTTTTATTTGACAGTTTTTTTTCTGTATTTTTGAAAAACAGGAAAAAAATGTCTAATTACATAAATAAACTGTGAATTTGTTTTATTTTACGGATTTTCCCTGTATTTTGGAAATACGGGGAAAAAATGTCAAATTACAGAAATAGACTGCGAATTTGTTTTATTTTACAGATTTTTTCCGTATATTTAAAATATGGTTAAAAATGTTAAAAATTGTCAAATTACAGAAATAGACAGAAAAGTTACATTGTATTTAAAAAGGTATCTGTATATAATTGAATATAAAGTATATAAAGTCCTTTAGACAGGAAAAAATGAAAATATTCGTAAATGATGCACACGTCACGAACGAGCTAGTACAGTGTTTGGGGAGGAGAGAGTTAAGTTTTCGCAGTCAGTAGGCGGGGATTTTTCTAGTGACGTAGGTACATTGTGGTTAAAGATTCGGACAGGACATGGCTTGTTCGCGTGATTCAGAGTCGATTACCTTTTTTATAAGCTAATAACTTTGTTATTCGTTCACCTTCGGATTTACAACTTGGCAGATTGCTTACATTCAAACACGGCAAAATTAAACACTTCATGAAATGTATTTTTTATGATCTCGAGGAATGTACTCTTTAAATCAAGTGTGGTATGTACATTCAAGCCCGGTTTCTGTATAAGCAGAATCAGCGGAGCCACATGTGCTTGCATCTTCATATTTCGTCATATAACCGCGTCGTCATGATCTCCGTAATATTTTCATATAGGATTCACTTTGGTATACGTTACAGTATGGAAAAACGTGAAAATACTGATTCTGCTTGGAGTGGAACGACTTTTTTTTTCGTTTTAAAGGCATACTTCACCCAAAAATGAAAATCCTGTCATAATTTACTCACCTTCGAGTTTTTCCAACTGTGTATACATTTCTTTGTTCTGATGAACACAGAGAAATATATTTGGAAGAATGCTTATAACCAAACAGACCTCAACACCCATTGACTACCATAGTAGGAAAAATACAATGGTAGTCAAAAGTGCCCCAGAACTGTTTGCTGACCTACATTCTTCAAAATGTATTTTGTGTTCAACAAAACAAAAAAATATATAAAATATTTTTTCTTACTATGGTAGTCAATGGGTGTTGAGATCTGTTTGGTTGTAAGCATTGTTCCACATATCTTATCAGAACAAAGAAATGTATACACATTTGGAGCAACTCGAAGGTGAGTAAATGATGATAGAGTTTTCATTTGTGGGTGAAGTATCACTTTAAGCCCTGGTTGTCATCCTGTAAGTCTTTCACATTGCTGTTGGTTTGATTTTATTGAAATTCAACAGACACTGGACTGGAATGGCCACAATACATTTAGAAATGTTGATTTGAAATGAAAAGTTGGAATGGTCTCTTAATTTCTCCAGGCTGTATACTGATAAGGACTTACTGGTTAGCAGATAGCATTTATTACTTTAGTACGTTTAGTATTTTAGACGTTTCTCAGTATATTTCTTTGGATTTTTGTAGATATCTTAACATGTCCCTTACACTTACATGTTTGATTTTCCTTCCTGCAAGTAAGCGGGGCTTCTTGAGCTAGTTCTCAAGTACTTCAGAGAGAAAGAGGATCAGATGTTCCGTAAAGTTGANAGAGACCTCATAAACCCTGTTGACCCTGTAAACCAGTTAGTGGCTAGTTTTGTGTGTTGTATGTAGAGACCTCATAAACCCTGTTGTCCCTGTAAACCAGTTAGTGGCTAGTTTTGTGTGTTGTATGTATAGAGACCTCATAAACCCTGTTGTCCCTGTAAACCAGTTAGTGGCTAGTTTTGTGTGTTGTATGTATAGAGACCTCATAAACCCTGTTGTCCCTGTAAACCAGTTAGTGGCTAGTTTTGTGTGTTGTATGTAGAGACCTCTTAAACCCTGTTGTCCATGTAAACCAGTAAGGGACCAAGCAAGAAGTCAGTTGTACAAAAGCACATTAGTGCTTTCACCCCAAACATGTTTTTAAGACAGTTATTTATATATCTTCTATTGTGTCACTCAGAAATATCAGTGTACATTTCCAAACATTCCTTTTGCCATTACTTGTAAGAATCCAGTGATATTTTTACATGTACAGGGAGTCATATGTATTATTACATGAAGAAAAGGGGAAAAACTGAAACAGGCAAAATCCTGAAGAATTGTGGCAATGTTAGGAAAAAAACGGCTTCAAACACAAAATGGTCAACTCATCAAATATTGATTTGATGGGATTTATTTAATTGATAAATAACTTTGATATATAACATTGTTTTTAAAAGCATCCCAACATACCTGAACTTTTACTCAAGTGATTAAAATGTCTCACAGTACTACAGCTTTGCAGGTAGGTTTCTTAGGTACCTAAGGTATTTAAGCTTGTTGGAGACTAATGTGCCCCAGACTTGCACAGTAATATACAGTATACAGTAGAGTATGTATATAAAACCAGTCAGTTCTGGTCCTTGATTCTGATTGTTTGAGTCACGTTCTAAGCTGTTGTAAAATACCCCAATTTATAAATGCTGACTGCATTACATAGCCAAAGTACTTGCACATTCACACTATATGCAGCAGTTGAGACATGAGTTCATTTTTAATGGGGAAAATGCTGTAAGCAGCAAAACACTGGCAGTTTCGTTGGTGGAATGGAGGCGGATCTTATTTTATGAAGCCTTGCTACACATATGAAATAACAGTTTTATAAAAGCAAAAAGGTCCTCGAAGGACTGGATTTGAGTGCATTTTATAACTTTGCGTTGAGCCTAACAACACCCTTAGCTGTTATTAAATGTACTTTCTTGGTGCGTATTGCTTTAATAGAGACCTCATAAACCCTGTTGTCCCTGTAAACCAGTTAGTGGCTAGACTTGTGTGTTGTATGTATAGAGACCTCATAAACCCTGTTGTCCCCGGAAACCACAATGTGGCTCGTCCCCATAAGCCTGTGAAATGTCACATATTTAATATAAGTGTGTTGCAAAAGTGAAATAATGTTTTTGAAGTTGTGTTAGTCTTCTGTAGATCAAATAAAATTTTTTAACATTATTTTTACCTTGATTGGATGGAGGGAAAGGTGTGTCCCCGTAAACCACCAAAAAGTCACATTGACCTCAGAAACCACATATGCCTGTATGTGTGCGTGTGTGTGTGTGTGTGTGTGTGTGTGTGAGATGAGAGAGTGAGTGTATGTGAGGATGAGTGTTTGTGAGAGTGAGTGTATGTGAGGATGAGTGTTTGTGAGAGTGAGTGTATGTGAGGATGAGTGTTTGTGAGAGTGAGTGTATGTGAGGATGAGTGTTTGTGAGAGTGAGTGTATGTGAGGATGAGTGTTTGTGAGAGTGAGTGTATGTGAGGATGAGTGTTTGTGAGAGTGAGTGTATGTGAGGATGAGTGTTTGTGAGAGTGAGTGTATGTGAGGATGAGTGTTTGTGAGAGTGAGTGTATGTGAGGATGAGTGTTTGTGAGAGTGAGTGTATGTGAGGATGAGTGTTTGTGAGAGTGAGTGTATGTGAGGATGAGTGTTTGTGAGAGTGAGTGTATGTGAGGATGAGTGTTTGTGAGAGTGAGTGTATGTGAGGATGAGTGTTTGTGAGAGTGAGTGTATGTGAGGATGAGTGTTTGTGAGAGTGAGTGTATGTGAGGATGAGTGTTTGTGAGAGTGAGTGTATGTGAGGATGAGTGTTTGTGAGAGTGAGTGTATGTGAGGATGAGTGTTTGTGAGAGTGAGTGTATGTGAGGATGAGTGTTTGTGAGAGTGAGTGTATGTGAGGATGAGTGTTTGTGAGAGCGTGGTATGTGATTGGATGTTGACTGACATTAGCTTCTTCTTACCTCTGCACAAATTCCAGTGTTGCTCCTTGTTCAGCTGGATAGGAAATGTTCAAGCAGTAGTATGAGACAAACATCAACTCGACAGCATCACTGAAGATGATGATGTGGCTGTTAACTATGACCTGGTCCACAGATAACATAAAGTACTCTGCAGTCAAAGGAGAACGTCCTGTCGTAACATGAAAGACAAAAAGGGATCTATAACACTGTGACAAAATAGAACATGAATTCCAACAAATATTAAATATAGCTTCACTTCAGAATTTTTAAACATAACACACACAATTATGCAGGGTGTACTTGGAAGTCCAGCACAGTCCACTTCATCAGGCAAGGTTGTCTGGTCAGGTCAGTTTAAACAAGATTTGTTAGTTCAGTTTCTCTGGATTGTGTGTGTGTATTACAGTGTTATCATATTTGTCACAGACTGATGTATCAGACAGGTGTGGTGAGATTTGGTCATTTTCAGATGATTGTCTTTAACTGTCTGATTTAAAGATGTGTCAAACAATATATTAATTTAGCCTATATTTAATAAATTGAGATAATATTGTGTTGAAGAAGTTTAGATTGTGTGTAATACTAATACACATCTGATAAGAGTGCTTGAGTAACCCCCCCCCACACACACACACACACACTCCGAAGTGAAATATTTAAAACTGGTTGGATTGGATGTTGGTGATAACATATAAATTGGCCCTCTCAGTTTGATGAAGCCTGACATTCTGGTTGTGTGTGTGTGTGTGTGTGTGTGTGTGTGTGTGTGTGTGTGTGTGTGTGTGTGTGTGTGTGTGTGTGTGTGTGTGTGTGTGTTCTTCACTGGGATTCAAACCCACAACCTAACAGTGTCTTACATATTGAATTGCAGGAAGTTCAGGAACACAAGATCAGAATTTGTTATGAGAACAGAGAGGTGTTGTGATGTTTTTTTTTTCTTCTTTCAGATGAGAAATAATAACCCGCTCTCTCTTTGAGTTTTATTCTGTCTTTTCTCACACATTATAATAAAGTCACTGTCTATGTTATCAGGTGTTTGTAAACAGAGACGTATTTATTTCAGTTGTCAGTCAGTCCAGGACAGGCGTTGTTAAAGATCAGGTATCATGCTATGTCATGCATTCTGACTTTTTTACACTGTTAAACGTGCTGGCTTCTCATGCTTAACATGGTCACTTGTTAAAAAACGAGTTGGATGTATGACGTTGTATTTCTGTACTTGATACAATCCCCCAGCACTCCAACTTGTTTCGGAAAGTTTTTTATAATTCAGAATTATAAAAAACTTTCTGAAATATTCCTTTTATTGGCCATTCTCCCGGAAAGGCACGGCAAGGCGAAATAAAGAGCCCGCCACGAGCCAACCGATGAGCGAGACCCGCTTACCATCAATGTATCTCTCTTTTATAAATTTGATCAAACAAAATACTCTTCGAAGATACGACGTATGCAATACTACTGTATAGGCACTCAAGATTAATATGAGATTGGCAGAAACTGCCTGTGATACGCAATCTTTAAATCAAAGATGTGTCAGACGTCTGACCCGCTGAACGTGTGAACACACATGATGCTTTACTAGCGTCTGAGTTTTATTGCTCTGTAAATGTGACACAATTTGATATGTACAGTTAATAAGCCTATATATTACTTGGCAATCTTTTTTTCTGTAATATATACATGAATTTGTCTTCATCATAAATTGACAGCAGACAATGTTGGATTATACTTTGCCTGAGCCTGAAAATGTGATTTTTGCTATTTATTTTTATAAGCGAATTCATTTAATAGTTTCTCTTCCTCAGTTGGCACCTGTTCAGTTATCAGGTCATAAGTGACACTAATCCAGACTGATCTGTGTAACGTCAGAAAGTGAAAGGAGGAGAGTTTATTTGACATGATCTTTTGTGTTTGTGTGTTTGTGTAATGCAGATTATTTACAGGGAAGAGATCACAGTTCAGGGATTTCACTGGGTGTGTCTGTACAGCGTTGAGCTCTCATAAAGGTGTAAATGTAAATAAGAGACGGCCAGAGGACTGTGTGTGTGTGTGTGTGTGTGTGCGTGCGTGCGTGCGTGCGTGCGTGCGTGCGTGCGTGCGTGCGTGCGTGCGTGCGTGCGTGCGTGCGTGCGTGCGTGCGTACAGATTGCTGAATCACAGAAACCAAAGACCCTGAGAGAGAGAATGGCTTTTGCCTACCCTGTTATTGATTTGGCAGTGTGTGTGATTATGTAAAGTGTGTGTGTGTGTCTTAAATCCTGTCTACAGTACTGTTATGCTCTGTTAGGATAAATCGTCTGCCAGAAGAATAAATGTACATGTCATAATAGATATTTATTTTCTTCGTTGTGTCTCATTCTCCGTACATGTTGTTTGCACCTGTTCAGTTCATTTAGCTTTTTTTTACAATTTAAACAGAGTTAATTTGCTCTTATTGACATGTTTCAGTCTCTGTGGATTTCTGTAGTCTCGAAGGGTTGTCGAGATGCTAGTTTCCATGGGCTCATGGGTGGAGCCGAGAGATTCCTCATCAATAATGTATTTCTGTGAGGTAATAAAGGGGTTGCTGTGCCTGTGATTCTGACAGACCGGAGAGATTGTGAGCAAAATGTCCCGTTTCTTGTTCTGGATGCGTATGCGTCCCTGCACTTTTCGTATTGAGACATATAATTGTTGTGATTTAGCTGTTTGTGTTCATTAGGGATGTAACGATTCACCGTGAGCCGGTTGAAAATCGGTTATAATGAGTGACGATTCAAATCGGTTGAGGCTTGAACTGAATCGCAATACATTTTTTGAACAGCAGGGGCCGCTATTTTCACTGCAAATCTAAACGTGGATGCTGATATTTCTTAAATGCAAAAAAATCCAAGAAAAGCACAGACAGTATTAGTTTGTTTATATTAAAGAGACTTTTTCTATTATTAATTTGTTATAAAATTGCAGTTTAGTTTTGATATTTGAAATAAAACATTATTTTATTATACAAAGAAACGTGAAGCATTTAAGAAATAATGCAAGGGAAGTTGTTCATTTCTAATTTGTTTCAACTCATTTTTTAAAAATAAATCGTGAGCAAATCGTGACTAAATCGCATCGTGAGATCAGAATCGTGACTCGCATCGCATCGTGAGCTGAGTGAATCGTTACATCCCTAGTGTTCATCTAATTTCATATAATCATATAATGTAAGTTATTTGGTGTTTATATGTATGCGTTTGGGCCAAGCAATCTCAAAGCTTAACTCCCAATCGTCCGCTGGGACGCCACGTCTCCAAAAACATCGTCATCACGACCGTCAGAGAGATTTGAGATGGACTTAATGAACCCAATGCATGATAGAGGAGTTGTTTTATGTTACAGTCTTGACTGTGTTCTGTCATGGCATGTGAATGAATTACTTGATCTGATTTGAGCGGAAGTGTGAATGCAATATTCATATTTTAAGTGTTGTTATATTTTATCTGATAGTATTGTATTCATATTCCCAAGCCAATATTCAGTATTTTAGTTTGATCTCTCGCAGTAAAATTTTAGATGCAGGGGATTGTGGGTCAGTGTGTCTCCTCTGCTGATGGGATACAACGAGGAACAAATTACTGAGAAATTACCCTGAAACTGGTAATTCAATAACACACACTAACCTACACACAAAGTCAATGCTTCACTTCAGGCTCAAGTGCATGTACATTTGAACTGAAACACTCATTAGCGTATGAACACATTAACATATGAAAGACACGCGTGTTCTTCACAGCGCCGCCTCTCGACTCCAGCTGGATTTGTGTCTCACACACAGTCACTGTATTTGTGCTCCGTCAGCTCGGAGGTCGTGTTCGTCCCCTGGGCCAGAGCTGATGGATTCATGTCGATTCTCACAGACGTGTAACCTCTAATGATCTGAACAGTAATATTGATCTCCTCATTGAGAGAGAGAAACAGAGCAAACATGCTGATTCATTCTCAACTGAGATCTTGTTTTCAGAAATGAATGTTTCAAGTTTCGTAACATGGTCTCTCAGAAATGAAAGGCTTCTTTTGACATACTGTGATTTATTTAATGTGGTTTAGGACACTAATCCTAATCTAGTGTACTGTTCAGGACAGATGTGATGCGCGTTGGGATGCAGAAAGCCAGAGCGAGTGACAGCGTTTGATGAAAACTGCAGAAATCGCTTCTCGGTATTTGAACATGACGAAGAGACAGATGTGCTTTACTGTTTTACGGTTTACACAGTTTTACTCTCTTTAAACAACAAGCTTGTGATTCAGTCATTAATCAGGTACAATAATCAGGTCCTTCACATTCTGAAAACTGCTTCTCAGTATTTTGTATTTTTCCTACACTTTCCTACACAGAAATGTTCCCTAATTTCTGTATAAAAGTGAAGTTGTGTTTCCACTTCATTTTGTGTGCATTGTGTGGACACAGTGTTTTATTTTGGTGACCATGTGTGCCTGTGTCTATAGTGAGGTTATGATCACATCTCTCTTTCTGGCATTTGTCTCTTTCTCTCTCGCTCTGTTTAAAGATGAGGTAACACACGCAGTTTCTGCCGATCTCGTATTAATCTTGAGTGCCTATACAGTAGTATTGCATACTTCATATCTTCGAAGAGTATTTAGTTTGATCACATTTATAAAAGAGAGATACAGCTCTACAATTATTTCCGGAAAAAGAGGAGCTGCTGGAGGCGTGCAGGGGGGACGGAACTACAGCACGAGCACACAACACATCATCGCATTAATCCCTTCGTGTTGTTTACATTATGCACGTACACGCCGATTGCCAACAAACCACGGACATATGATTTAGTTTGACTTACCACGTGCGGTTCATATCTGGCATCTTTAAGCATTGAGACCGCACCATCTATCAGTTTCAAACCATCTCCAAATCCAGCGTTATATCCACCGTTTATATGACATTCATCACCCAAATGCAGTGAGCAAACAAACACACCTCAACTTCAGTCAGCGGAGTGAAGCGGCATTGATGGCCGTGCTCTTTCTCACACTGGCTGGTTGACGTGTGGGCGTGCTCTTTCACTCGCTGGATGCCGGGTGGGCGTGATTTTCCAGGGAAATTGTCCAATAAGGGACTAAGAACCCTTGTTAAGAAACAGGAATCCATGTTCAGTTGGAAAAAAAACTAAGCCTGTACGAACCCTGGCATAGTGAATCGAACACAGAAATACTACGTCAAACATTCAACCCGTTTTTTGACAAGTTGACCATGTTAAGCTTGAGAAACAGAACGTTTAACAGTGTAAAGAAGTCTCCAGACTGTGACTAAAACGGTCGCATTTGCGACTAAAAATTTTCATTTTAATTTGGCTGGGAAAAAAGTTTCCAACTGAAGCGCTGCACTTAAAAAAATCCAGTGTACCGAATGCCGACGGGAGAGAGAGAGAGCAGTGCAGGTAAACCTCACTTCCTGACCCCAAGAGGTGCTCCAGCGACAGACACTAGAGCAGTGGTCTCCAACGTGGTGCCCGCGGGCACCTGGTAGCCCGCATAAACTCTGTAAGGTGCCCGCCAAACACAGGGCTCAACAATAATGCTCAGGACAGTTGATGAATCTGTGACTATACGTATCAGCCAAGTGCTACACATCATCATGAAATGTTATTAGCACGTGTTGTAAGCTTTAATATATTCAAGTGGAAAAATATGTGAAAGAAAACAGAATTTGGTCCTGTGAGCCTAAAAATAATGCATCACGTGTTTCAAGTTTGAAAGTATTTTATCAACAAGTAGCCCTCTAGATGATTTTATATCTTCAGGTAGCCCTCGCTTACAAAAAGGTTGGAGACCCCTGCACTAGAGACTGATGTCTTTCCTCGTAAGAGCGCCCGACTCCCATGCCTCGTTGCAGGAGCGCCAGCGGTCTGCTCTCCGTTTTTCCACACTCAGCGCACCAGAGCACGATAAGGCAGTGTGGAATAAGCGCCCACAAATCTACGCAGAAAACTACATGAAATTCCGCGGATTTCAGCGCTTGTTATTGACAAATATACAAACACAACATGAGCGCATTTCTATGACGCGCTGTTTGCTGTGACAGATTTTAGTGAGCCTGAGGACGAACAATGTGATATTTGAGACGTTTAAAATGAAACTAACCACGGAGAAGTTCAGGGAACGTAATTTGTCTATTACTTGAGACACCACTGGATCATTTCAAAGCGAGAACAAACGGCATGCGAATTCTCATGTTAAGTTTTATTTGAAGTTATCTTTACATTGTGTTATGAACATGGGGGAAAATGTAATTATTACAAACTAAAATCAACATAATAACGTATTACCACAATCCTGTTCTTTTTGCTTTAAACTCTATAAACAATAAAATGTTTACTCTTTCATACAGTATATATAATATATAAATATGGTCTTGACATACACATTTTCTGTTGTTCAAATGAATTCAGAGTACAAATTTGGTCTGGTGTATTCAGAGTTTACACAGTCGTCTGAGCATCAATCAATAACAACTCTGCCTCTTTCTAAATAAGCAGAACCAAATCTGCTATCAACTGCATTCAAATGTACAGTATAGACAGGCAGCATTTTAAGACTATTTGAACACATTTACAAACAATTATATTTGTGGACAAATGTAGACACATTTGATACTATTCCACAGAATTCTGCAGATTTTCCCCCAATTTTAGTGCAGAATTAACATGAAAAGTCTGCAGATTCCTATAGCATTGCTTATGAGGAAAAACAACTTGAAAAAATCGTTATGTGAGCAAAACGTATGAGAGGGAAGATATACATACAACAGGATAACTAAAAGTACGTCATTTTACAAATGTAAGTTCATGTTATGTGGCGCCTGTGTTTTTCCTCTATAGGAGCCAAAGGCTCTGTAGTTGATTTTTTTTGTCTGGAGCCCTGAAAGGTGTTGTAGTTCTTCTGCATTGTTTATTGTGATTTACTCAAATTGAACATTAAACAAGCTGTTTTTGCTACAAGAGATTTTTAGATTGTTTATGACTTTTGTATGTGATCTGAACCTGTAGAAAACAATCTGTTGTGACAAGTAATACACTTCCTTTAGTTAGTCTGTAAAAATATGTAGGCCTGTATACGTGAATAATCATATTGCTTAGGATGAGCTGTTTGTGCGGTTTAACCTCAGTAAAACATCTGCAGAGGAAGTTTTCAGTTCCTGAAGTTAGAATATAGTATGTTGAAAAGTCATATCTCATCAAACCATCTTGTTATGCTTTTGTGATGTGCACTGGTCCAGGTTCAGTAAAAAATTGTGTTTGGGTTGCATTCAGCTTCTCAGTTTTGCATTGATCCTATGCTGATCTTTGGATGTTTCTTATGTCACTGATGTTACGCTACAACTGCTTTTAATTCTACACACTGAAGACAAACTATTGTGACAGTTGAGTTTCAGGGTCTGTGTGTGTTTCATAAAGCCTCAGTGAAACTGAAACTTGTGCTTTATGATTTTATTAAAGAGGAAGGGCAGAGAAATCAAGTTTGGCCGGATGTTGTAGATTTGCTACTCGATATTTAAACATTCAGCTTCGAGATTTCTAGAAAATGATTGACAATGTTCAAAGCCATTTGATTTTAAACATTATTTGCTAAAGGTTCTCTGTTGTGATTTTACCGTGGTAAAGATGATTTCAAGTTCAGACGCTCCACTGTGTTATTGTTTTATATCTTGATTGATGTTTTGTGATGTGAATTAGTCTAAAGGACATTATAAATGTGAATCGAGGCGTTAAAGAGTTGATCATTGACTGCGTGACGGTCAGTAGATGACCCACAGGAAGGTCGGTGTTTAAACACTAAATACTGTCTTTGTGCTAAATGTGATAAGATGCAGAAGTGTTGTGTGTGTGCTCACTGATATGCGTGTGTGTTAAGCCTGTGTGTGTGTGTGTTCATTAGCCATCCAGTTTTTGTGCTGGTTATTTATCGACAAAGCAAATGTGCGAAAAAAACATGTCTGCGAAATTTGCTGTCTCCAGGCGGTTTCCGTCCTGTTGTCCTTTTACCGATAAAATGGTGTGCGTAATGATGTCATACCTAAAAAAATGCATTGTCGCTTAAGTTTTGTTATAGCTCTTTCCATACTTAATTTTGCATCTCTATCGGAAATTCGCAGGCTTATCTTTTGCTATCTATGTACAGACTACAGAGTAATGAGAAAATCCAAATTCACAAGTACTACTCATTTTCAAATAATGTTATTTAATAAGAAATAAGATGACGATGTTGAAATGGACGTAACTGCCTTTATTTGCTGACGCGCACAGAGCAGCTCATTTTTTCTTTTTGCAATTTTTTTTTATTCTATAAAAAGACTGGTACAGTGAAATATTCAGTCTTTTCATATTGCAGTATTTCAACGCATTGAACATGCAGTCAAGCTAGTCGCAGTTTGATGTGGAAGAGAATGCATTCAAAGCAAAAAAATTTACGTTTTTTTTTATTTTTTTAAATAATGCAGCTTTGACCTCAGACATTTTATTGATTTTTTTACCTTTTTTAAGTGTTCTGCATTAGCTTAACTGAAGCTTATTCTCACATTACATTTATAAAATTCTATTAGAGCTTTTGAAGTCACTTTATTTTCCTAAATTGTTAGAGATAAAATTATTTATTAATAAATTGCACTCATAAAATTGTTATTTTCTGGTGTCATGTTTGTGATTTTTCATTTCTCATGTAGCCTAACTGCCTCTGATCATGAAATCGGAAATGACAATAATTTTATTTGTTCATATATGTATTTTATTTTACCTTTTTTCAGCGTTGGAATTTCAGGCCCACTAATTTTTCCTCATCGACGCACGTGATGCATCTTTGATTTACAGAGAATCAGTGCTTTAACGGGAGCAACATCGTAAACGCATACGCTGCGTGATAGGTGAATTTTGTGACTGTCATGACACCACATTTATTACGTTAAAGCCCCCTTTTCTCAACAAAAACTGTTTACAAAATATTTTATGCGACATTTGAGGTGTCAATATGGATTTCATGCGCTAAAAATAAACAGGAAAAGATTGTGTCGACATTTGAGGAATTTTATTGACATATGGCCCATATGACTGAAAACCATGTTGATGAATGGGTCGAGAGATTTGCATTTATTCTTCCTGCATCGAGATGCACGAGGCCGGTTTGTCTCATTTGCTCGGAGTCTGTTGCGGTTGTCAAAAGTGGAAACCTTAAACGGCATTATGAAATTAGACAGAGACACTTTGAAGAAACTTACCCGCAGCAGTCCGAGGTAAGGACACGGAAATAGATGAGCTCAAAGCCCAGTAGAAGCGATCTACACGGGTCCTTCCTCACTCACTTACCGCCCAACAACGAGCATATGAATGTTCACTAAGAATACAGTGGATCTTAGGAAACATACCAAGCCCTTTACTGATGGAGAAATAGTAAAAGAGTGCATGAAGGCTGCGTGTGAAACACGTTTAGAAGGAAAATAAAGACATGAACTATAAGAAACTATTAAACAAACCCCCCTTTCAGCTGCACCAGCCACCAGAAGAGCTGAAATGTTATCAGAGGATGATCAGTCACAACTTGATGCTGCTATTTGTTCATCTCAGCTCAGCACAAAACAACACTTTAGTTTTCTTTTAAAGTTGTTCATGTTGAAATGAATGTATGTTCAGTGCAGGTTTAGAGATTAGGGCATTTTGCACATTTGCCTTAATTATATTGTTGTCAGACATTGTAATGCCGTCGTATAGATATGAAAAGACATGTTTATTTCTTTGGTCTGCCAAAAACCATCAATTCATGCTTTTAGGTATTTAATTGTCCGGACCTCGGCTGGTAAGGAGGGTTCGTTTACTGGACCTCAAGCAATTTTAGTTGAAGACTCCTGCGCAAGAAAACCATGGATGGAAACATGGCTAGTGTGTGTTTGGTAGGTTGTGTTGTGATTATGAGTCACAGATGAGTCTTCCTCCAAACCTGCAGTAGTGTCACACCATGGAATTCCAAACATCCCTGGAACGTTGGGAGGCTCTGACACAACGCATTGTGAATGTTTGGAAAGTGTGCTGTCCTGTTCTGAATTCTTCTTTAATGGTTGTGTCTTTGAGTTTTAGCTGGTTCCCAGCACGCTGTCAGCAGTTTGAGTTGTCGTGTTTTTGCATGTGTGAAAGAAAAGCAGAAGGAACAGAGATGCTGACTCAGTCAAATTCTCAAGACATATCAAATCTTTTCAGGCCTAAACTTTTGCCAGACTTACAAGAGTCAAGAACCTGTAAACATTTAGTTTATAAATATGTGCATTTCATTACACCATATGAAGAACACAAAGTACATTTGATCATGACTGCTGATCTGACACTAGACTGGTGTCTGAGATGCGTAACGTGAGTGTGTACCTATGGTGTGAATGTGCTGGTTGTGTGTTGTTGTGCTCTGCTGCTGGTTGTGGAGATGACAAATGATGAAATTTTCAGACTTACTGCTGTAATAAAGTACTCTTCCCAAACCATTTCAAAACTGGGTAAAGAGAAGTCCAGATGAGACATAAACGCAGGTTTATGTTGAATGTTTTGTAGATGAGATGATGTTTGTTTTTAACTGTATTCTTTGTTTCATTGTTTTCACAACAGTGTGAACTGGATTTGAACTTTTTTGAACTGTTGCCTAAATAAGTTTCACAGCTCTGTGTATTTTTCTTTTTATCAGTTATTGGATTATTCATATAGAGGATACTACTAGGATGCTGTATAATTCATGCTCTGAGTGAATGAGCGAAAGTGTGTGATTATTGTGACAGATAAAGTGTGTGTATCAGAGAGTGTGCGTGTGTGCGCACGTGTGCGTTCGCATACCTGTGTGTGCGCGTTTGCGTACCTGTGTGTGCGTTTGCGTACCTGTGTGTGCGTTTGCGTACCTGTGTGTGCGTTCGCATGTGTGTGTGTGTGTGTGTGTGTGTGTTGTGTAGAGCAGTGATTTAAATGGGCTTAATTCTGTGAGTGACCTCATTCGACCAGAGAGTTTTGGTCGGGTTTATCAAATCAAATAGCTCCGGTGAAAAGCCACACTTTACCCCAATTTCCTTCCTTTGTTCAAACATAATGACTTCCGATGAGCTCCGTCACATTTTATTAGGCTCACAGCCAAAACAACTCGCTCTGTGATGGCACGGACCAGCGGTCTTCATGTAGCCTTGCATAAATGTTTTGCTTACTGGAATACATGCCTGATGTATGTAAATGTAGATATTGAAAGCACTAATATAGACAGGTTTTATAGAGAATAGTTGCTGAGCAATGTGATTAGACATAATGGTGTTTAATCTTTGTGGGGAAATAGGTCACAGAAACATGTTTGCTGAATTATTTCAGCCCTAGAACGTAATTGAAAAGAGACAGACTATTGCGTGTCAGGTCACATGTTCACAAGCCCATGTGTGACCTCATGATTGTCGTGACATGAAACACAAGATAGATGCTGGTTTGTTTGTGTTGACCGGATCCGGTCCGGCTCTCTGGGTGAACAGGAGACTCGGGCTTTGTCTCGATTGTTGTTTTTAGCTGTTAGATTGAAGGTCTCATCTCACCGCAGTAAAATTTAACATACTATGAGTGTGCAACAGAGGGGTCAAAACACAACTAAAATACACACCCACTTCCTGTCTGAAAGCCCTTTACTTCCTCCCCAGAACATTATTTTTGTCTCTGTTACGTCTCAACACTAGGAGCAGCACACAAACTGTGACTCAGGCCTGTGATTCATGAGATTATAGTTATATTAACTGATCTACATTATCTTGTGTTAATGAAAATAGAAGGCTTATTTTTAATATAGTTAAGAGCCGTGGTGTGACTACATATAACTTAGCATAATGTGTCTTATGAATACCTCTGAAAAGTTTAATCTGAAGTGTGTGTGTGTGTCCATCCTCTGGGCACTGTGTCCCACTGTGATAATCCCTCTTTGAAACACTGAGCCACATGTTTAATCTCTGTGGTTTAGGAAAAAACAGGCAGAACGTTTTGAGATTACAAATTATGATTATCAGCAGGGCTCTAGAGTGCGACCAATTTGGTCGCACATGCAACCTAATTTCTCAATGGTGCGACTAAAAAAAACCTGAGGTCGCACCGGTGCGACCAGCCGTTGGAGGGAAAAAAAGTCTCTGCGAAAGTCTCCCTGTGGTTCAACAACAGACACATTAGGCCCATATCGTGGTCTAAACCAATCAGAGATAGTGAAGGGCGGACCCCCCTCTGATTGGACGTGGTCCAGATATTCCTGTACGTGTGTGTACGTTTGAAAATGCTGTGCTGCAGTCGGACAGAGAGGTGAGTAGCCTATAGGCCCGTCAGATAAACAGAGTGGATGTAGCCGCGGATGACGAGAGAAGATGAAAAGAACGATTGACAACTTTTTCATTAAGAATGTCAAGTTAAGGCCTGATCCGTCCGAAAATCATAACCAATGCTCTGACACGCCTAGACTGCGACTAAATGGTCTCATTTTGCGACAAATTTTCCTGCCAGTGCGGCAAGTTTTTCTTAATGGTCGCACCGGTGCGACTGTCAAACTGATCAATATATCATTTTTGCATATTATAAATTTAATGCGCTGAAGTGTTATATTGCGCAAGCTGCGCATTCAGTCACTCATTTTTGTCTCCCCTCCTTAAACCATTCACTTATATATCAGTGGCCCCGCCCCCAAACACGTAATTCGCGGGAGGCGAAGGACCGAAAGAGCAGACGAGTGACGCGCTCAATCTTGCAATTTAAATAAATATGCAGAATACAAGAATTTCCACTGCTAAGGTACAAAACAGCAAAGATAACGAAATGTGTTGCGAGTATTGTATGCATGTGAAGCTAATGCAGGAAACACGTGTTTAAACTTTAAGCACTAAACTATTGTATAAAGATCTCTAACAATACTGCAAAGCATACAAAACGTTATACATCACGCTAAATACTATTTATTTGTGAGTCGCTATTGATAGAAGCCAAACGTGTATCAATGCAGCTTTCATGAAGAATAATCACTAAAAGCCTTCAGGTCTCGCGGGTTGTTTGAGATGCGCGCGCCCAGAGAGTCAGAGCACAAAATACTAAACGAAGTTCTCTTTCACGCCTTCTTACTCTGAAACGGACATATTAACACAAAATAACCTAAAAATTCCCATATTAACAAGAAACCTTGTAAAGATATTCAGTTTGTTTCGTGACCAAACAGTTGGGAAACAAAACACGTGTTCCAGTCTTAAAGGGGCAGCAGCATAATAAAGATCTCTGTTTATAATGTTCATCAAACAATAACGGACGGGCCCAAAAACACTCACTGATGTTAAAGGAATTGTGTTCTCTTATAGGAGTCGATCACAACAAATAAAGGAAGAAAGTAGCTTTAAGAAAGATGTGCTTTAAATATGGTAAAGTTTTGAAAGAGAGTTTACATATACAATAAAAATAATTCAATCATAAACAATGATTTGTATTAATTTCTAATTGATTTATTAATGTATTAAACACATTTTAATGAAGTTTTAGTGATTCTTTTTTCTTACCTCAGCCCACGACTCTGGTGCTATCAAATTAAGGGCTAGTGGCACCAACTGAATAACTTTGTAGCACCAGTGCCACCTCTCTCAAGTGTTAGTCTAGAGCCCTGCTTTCTTGTAGAATTGTGCTTCAAATAACGAACTTTATGTTGACCAGATTGTTAGATAATCATTTACAAGTCAATATTGCCAATATGGACAGCGATTTAAAAAAAAGTGAACTTGTAAAACTGCGGTGTTAAATGCGATGCGGTCGAAAATTTGGGTGCCCCTAACTTTTAGGCACACCAGTGCAACCAGTGCAAAAAGTTAGTTTAGAGCCCTGAGTGGCCTAATGGTTAGAGAGTCGGACTCGTGACCAGAAGGTTGCGGGTTCAATTCCCAGAGCCGGCGGGTAACGACTGAGGCACCCTTGAGCAAGGCACCTTACCCTATACTTGCTCCCCGGGCACTGCAGTGATAGCTGCCCACTGCTCCGGGGGTACGTGTGGTCACCACTTGCTGTGCGTGTGTTCACTACTCTCTGGATGGGTTAAATGCAGAGTCACATTTCGGGTATGGGTCACCATATCTGACTAATAGGTCACTTTCACTTCACTTTCACTTCAGATATGATGAAGATGAATCCTTTAACAGGGTTTTTCCTGGCTCAAAATGAGGTGGTGCCATCCTGATCTTGTACACACACGCCTACCGTACCTTTAAGTGGCTTAACCAAAGTGACTTTGAATTTGACATATTAAAAGTTCTAATAAAATTTGATAAAAATGACAATTATTAAGTTATATAAAACATTACTTTTATTCAACTAAACAGAAATGTTTTTTTAATCAAATAAAGCTTTTTTATCATTTCAACTAACTTTTCAGCCCACAATAGCCAACTTTCTAAATGACCAAAGCTCATTCACATCTTGCATTCTCTGTGGTTCACTTTAAATGATTCAAGGATCTCTTATATTCGCTAGTGACTGAAAAGTTCAGTAGTTTAAATGAATCTGTTCAAATGAGTCATTCGTGTGCGAGTCATTCTGAACGCAATGTGTGTTCATACTGGCAAACTCGCTGTGTACAGTATACTATGAGGGGCCGTGTAGGCCTTAATTACTGAAATGACTCTTACAAACACTAGTGAAATAAAACCATCGATCGAACTTAGTGAAATTCATTCAAACTTATTACTGAAATGACTCTTACTAACACTAGTGAAACCATTCATATGTATTACTGAAATACCTCTTACAACCACTACTGAAACAAACACATCGATCTGCAATAGTGAAATTCGTTCATATTTATTAATGAAAGGCATCTACAAACACGAGTGAATCCATTCATATGTATTACTGTAATCTTTTACAAACACTAGTGAAATTCGTGCATATGCATGCTAAAAAGCCTCTTATAAACACTGGTGCACCAATGAGGCAACATTTCAGGTATAGTTGATGAAAGATTTCAGTGTAGTTGATGAGAGCTTATTTCACTGGAAAAGGAAGCTGCATCCGCACTTCTAGTTTGGCGCGCATTGAACTTAGCAAACCAAAGTTATGAGACGGTTCATGTCATGTTTAATTATTGATCGGAAATATGTTGTTTAATTGTGATTTTTGCCAGCGATTTTGAAATATCTGCCTTCCCCCATTCAAGTAGATAGGACTGTGGACTTGCTATGATGTAAATAGCTGCCCAGAGGCGTTGCAAACATGGCCGCCGAGTGGCACGACTTCCGTAAATGGACTTTGGTATAATAACGAAAGTTCAAAACCAACAAAAATATTTTTAAATGGAAATATGAGGGAAAAATCTAAAATCCAAATGACTTTGCATCCATCTCATCCCGATGCGCAACAGACAGTTTCAAAAATCTGCTGTAGATTGACTGACATTACATACAAATCTCTATTTTCATTTTTAATAAATGTGTTGTGATTCTGTGTTTCAGGTGGAATCATGGCAGATCTGAGTTTGACCGACGCTCTGACCGACAGCGTTCCCGATACAGAGGATGTTGTGGAGAGAGATTTCGTGGCCACTCTGGAGGCGGAGACCTTTGATGATCAGGTCGGCGAGACGGTTGGCAAGACGGACTTTGTCCCACTGCTAGACAATGATGGGAAGGGTGAGTCTGATTTAACCCAAAGAAAACATCATCTGATGCTGTCTGATTCCATCATTTCAAGTGCGTTTGATATACGCTGCTGTTTATTTAGTGTTTACTATATTGATGCCACAAATGATATTATTTATTCTAACAAAAAGAATGCAGGTTTTATTGATTTAAGATGAGGCTTAACCGTCTGCTTTGATTCAAACCACAGTTATATTTATGATGAATCCCTGTTGTTCTCTCTGAGAAAAGAGAGGTTTGTCTTGTCTTTGTGTTGAGATGAAAGATGTTTGCAGACGTCTCACCTCTTTAAACAAGCGGTGATGTTTATTATCTGTATCTCTGTGAAATAAGAGCGGGCCGCTCCCTCTACGTTACTGACGGTGTGAGTCTTTTGTGGACGACCGTCTGGCTGTTTGCGTTGAGTTAACTCTGTGTTTGACAGCAATCTAGCATTTGGTTTTGAAGTCTGATTTTGTGTGTGTGTGTGTGTGTGTGTGTGTGTGTGTGTGTGTGTGTGTGTGTGTGTGTGTGTGTGTGTGTGTGTGTGTGTGTGTGTGTGTGTNTGTGTGTGTGTGTGTGTGTGTGTGTGTGTGTGTGTGTGTGTGTGTGTGTGTGTGTGTGTGTGTGTGTGTGTGTGTGTGTGTGTGTGTGTGAGCAGAGCCAGGTACAGTAATGGAGAACGGAGATCAGAAAGTCCAAGGGGCTCAGAACCCTGGTAAGATGCCTCAGTATTTACACCCGCCCTGATTCAGTTTTTTGGGTGTCAATCCATGTTTCCCCATCTTCTGAGTTGTTCAGTTCTTCATTTTCATTTGTGTGGTAGTTTATCGTGTTGTGTTGTTGTTTTTGCTTTGGTTGGGTTGGAAGCCACTGGTTTTTGAGTTGACGGAGGAGTAAAGCAGATTTATCTAAATGTTTAAACAGACCGAGATCTTCCTCTTGTTTATAATTCACTTTCAGTAAATGACATGAAACCGTGTAGCCCGAATATTTGATGCAAACATGATAGTGACATAAGATTTCCAATGCCTAATGTTTTATCAGCGCAACATTTAGTCTACACAGCAAACGTTTATCCATCGCATTAAAACCAAAGAAGCCGTGTACCTAAAACGCTTCACTTGCCGTGTAAAGATCTCGTTTTTCTAGTTTCTTCTAGGTTTGTCCAACCGCGATGCAGTGTAGACACAAAGACCTCAATCTTTTCTTCTTTAAAAGTCTAATGTTTGGAAAAGATGACGTGAGACTGACGTTCAGGTGGACTCTTTTATGTTAAGCATCTTTGTATGTTTTGATGGACAGACAGTTTGTTTGTACCAATGTTAAAGACCAATCTTTATGAAAAACCTTTTCATCTGTTTCACTCTGCTTTTACATGATGAAACGAACAACGTTCTGATGAGAACGACTCATTCACACCAACATGTTTACTCTGTTAGATGAGACTAAATACATCTACATATTAGCATAACACAACATATATATTTGTGGTGTTATCTGCTAATTAACTGTAAATATGCTTTTGTTTACATGTGAGGATGAGCGGATATTTTCAGTAGTTCAGTGTCGAGCGATGCTTTGTTATGAAATGTCTTCACGTGTTGTTAACTGGCACGTTTGTGAATTTGTTCCTGTTTATTAAATCAGATTACATAAAAAAGGTCATGTATTACGTCATGATTCTTTAGTTTATACCACAAAGAGTGAAGAATGGACATTCAGAGCTACAGTCAGGTGTCATCGCTCGTGCCGTTTTTAGTTGTTCGTAATAAAAACACCAGACACTTCAGCTTGAAATCTCTTTAAGAAGTGGCTTGAATCATTTTTTATCTTTTGCTTTTTTTAAATCATCGCTGTGTTTTTTCTGTTGGTTTATTTTGCGTTGTCCTACTTAAGTTGATGTTTTTGATGTTGTGTGGTTTGGGGCATTGTTGCATGTGCTTGAGTCTCAACACTTTGACCTTTTTGCTCTTCCTATACATTCATAAACCGTCAGTTGTGTTTGATGTCATTGCATGATCAGTCACAGTCAGTTTAATTGTGTAATAAAGATGTGAAATGTGTATCAGTGGATGCTGAGGTCAGTGCAGCTCACTGACTAACAGTTTCTGATCAGATGTGTTTTATGCTTTTATAGTTCCATAGAAATATGTCTAGATCGCAGTGGTTTGCAGTAACTTAACGACTTTAATACTTAAAATACATATACAAAATGTTGTGTGGGAGATGTTGTTAAATGGAGCAGTGTTTTTTTGTGTTACTGCTTTTGTGTTATCACTGTAACACATTGTTTTCTATTCGCCTGCTCGTCCATAAGATGGTGCTCTTGTGCTTGCTGTTATTATCCAGCTTGAACCTCCTGTAAGATTTCTGAACATTTATCAAGTTCATCATTATAAAGTTTTCACAGGAAGTAAAGTAGGACAGGAATATAGGTCTGTGAGCTGCAGCTGACGCAGGTGTTTGGGGAATACTGCCGCTGTGAATATCTATTTATAAGCATGACTCTATTTATTTCTTTGTTTGTTAATTGGGACTGCGCATGTGCATGAGCTGGGGCATGGGCTGATAGGGGCGGGGCTAATGATTAACCAGTGCTTTTGTTCTTTCTCTCTTCTCAACTCTCGTCGCACATTTCTCTCTCTCTCTCTTTGTGTGTGTGTGTGTGTGCGTGTGTGTGTGCCGTTTCTTTCTGACGTCGTGTGTCGCTCCAGACAACTAGATCTGCAGCCGACTCTCCTCTCGCCCTGTTGCTATGCGCTGCACCCTCACCCTGCAGAACCTTCTGGAAAACCCTCTTCAGAAGTCCCGTTACACGCTGCGCTTGACTGCTTGAGTTCAGGGAAGGGTGAATTAACATTCACAACAACTAGGATACATGACAGAGTTCAAATCTAGTGAGCTGCCTTGCTTAACCTGGACACTCATGCTGCATTTTATCCACGGGAACGGCCCCTACAATTTAATTTTTTTAAAAATTGCATTTAAAATATTTCTGTTAATGTTTTATAGAATATTGCAATGATAGTTTTTTCTCTCTTTTTTTTTTTGATGGACTTTTGTCTATCTGATATTGTCGTATTGTTGCGTAATTAAAAAATTAGCAAAGGAGTGCGAATCTTTGTTTTATTTATTGTGTCTGTGATGTCATAAAATGCAGACAACACAGGCAGCTTGCTAGGATTTTGAATGTAGCATGTAAAATGCAAAGAAACCGACCGCACGCCCGTCACACACATTTAAAGAAACACATTTACTTTTCCTCTCTGGCAAAGTCATTTCAGGCACACTGTAACTTCAACACAGCCGCTCCGAACAAACTCCACCGGAGAAAAACCTCCAGCGGCCATGAGATCTTGTGAGGGAATGATAGCTCAGAGTCAGAGTTGATATATGTGATAATGACAGTGTGTGTTTGTGTGCGTTTACAGCCCCAGGTCTGTCAAACACACACACACACATACACACTCGATCTGTTTACTGGCTGAGAGCTGATCACACAAACACATTTCACAAATCTCTCGGTTCAAGATCTTGCAGTTAATATTTTTCATCTATATGTCACATCTCAGATATTCATATAGCTTTGTGTTTATCATCATACAGCAGAGACACCAAAGCAAAACAGTATATTGTATTTTTAGCCTCATTGCTTAAATTCACATACAGCGATATAAAACAGCACCTGGAGGCTTCAGTCATGCTTACACACAGAGCTGGACATCTTCAAACATCTGACTTCACCTTTTTCAGTTTTAGCAGTTTTATTCTGGTTTTCAAGGTGATAATGATGAGTATAGTTTGTTTTTCTTTTTTAGTGTTTGTATACTATAGCAAACATGCTAAGCGTGTTAGCATCATGCTAGCAACATTCTAATCATGTAAGCAACATGCCTAATGTACCCATCTAGTTACTTCATAATATTAATATAAACATCTTCATGTTTTGCTAGAAATGTTTACTGCTGTTATCTTTAACAAGTGACACACGCTTTGATATGTTGTAACATAATTTAAAGTCGTTTACACATATTTAAGTGTGACTTCAATGTCCGAATCCTTTTTGGGGTCAGAACACACACTCACACATTTGCAGCCTGTCTCAGTGACATTATATAACCGCTTCCAGCCGTCTGTGTGTCTGAAAGGTTCCTTTGAGATCAAATCTGTGCTCTCGAACAGTGATGCAACTTTCTGTTTTACTGATGTTTGTTCAGCATTTGTGAATGTTTGTTGTGTTATTAACATGATTAAACTCCAGACTGAAGCTTGTGGACCTGCACACATTTCGATCTCTAGTTTTATGTGCTCACAAGTGTGCACACTAGAAGAGCAGCAGACACACACTCGGCTAGATCTGGTCATAGCTTCATTGAAGGACCACGAGCTTCAGTCTTTAGTGTGCACTTTACAGAAGCATTCTTGTCCCGCGCTAACCAATGTCTCGCATGCAATCAGTGACTCTCGACTGTAACCTGTCAGTGATTTTATAACACCTGAATGTCACTAGAACTGTGTAACATATGGCTCAATCTTATGTACATGATCTTTTTCTAGTCTCAAAACCGCTAATAAAGTTTTATTGACTGTTTCTGAATGTCTAAACTCTTCTCTCAGTCTTTCTCTGCCTAAAAACCTAAATTGACTTTGAATGTCTGTTGATTTAAATTCTTAAATGTGACGTCAAAAATGATACAATATTGCCAAAATAAAATTTGCTTCCAGACTCCCACTAGGTTTAAAATGTAAAGCATCGTCACTTTGATTCTAAGAATATAACACAGACACACACACTTTCGTCTTCTTCATTCTACTTCATTCTTCAGCACTATTAATGCTATCTTGAATACTCCCCAATCTATTTGCCTTCAGTGCTCAGCCGAGATGTGTGAAAACTTTTTAGATTTTTTTATTAACAAGATCGTGGATGTTAGAGCAAATATCTCTCTTCTCTCTACTGATCTATCTGTTACTACTGTGTGTCCTGCTGTCTTTGATCAGTTTTGTGCTTGTATCTATTGAATCTTTGCGAGAGATTGTCGGTAAGATGAAACCGTCTTTTTGTAGCCTGGATATTATTCCTCCTCAAATTAAAAAAAGTCTTTGGAACTATTGGATCTAAAATTCAATCTATCGTAAATAGCAGTCTTGCTACGGGAGTGGTACCTAAGTCGTTAACATGCAATTGTGGAACCAGTGATTAAAAAACCTAATTTGGATTCATCCGTCCTTGCTAATTTTAGGCCCATCTCAAAACTTCCGTTTCTCTCCAAGATACTAGAGAAAGTTGTCTATATACAACTGTACTCATTTTTAAATTTACATGGTCTTCATGAGGGATTTCAGTCTGGTTTTAAATCCCTTCACAGCACGGAGACAGCTCTATTGAAAGTTTTTAATGATTTACTACTTGCCAACGATTCAGGCAGCTATGCTATACTTATGCTCCTAGATCTCACGGCTATATTTGACACCATAGATCATAATATTTTGATCTCTCGGTTGGATCATTGTGTCGGCATAAAGGGCACTGATTTGGAGTGGTTTCGCTCGTATCTGTTTGGGAGACGTTTTTCTGTTCGTCTTGGAGATTTTATGTCCTCTACAGCGTGTCTCCCATGTGAGGTGCACCAGGGCTCCATTTTGGGGCCTCTTCTATTTTCTCTATATATACTTCCTCTAGGATCCATTCTTAGGAAGTATAATATCGGGTTCCATTGCTTTGCAGATGACACACAATTATATCTGCCTTTGAAACATACAATCTCTATAGCGCCACTTTTGTGTTGCCTTGAGGAAATTAAAGCCTGGATGACTGTAAATTCTCAAATTTAACGAGGACAAGACGGAAGTTATACTGCTTAAACCAGGGGCGTCTGTGGGGCCCCTGACCTAGACTTGGGTGTTTTAAAACAATTTGTGAAGCCTTCCGTAAAAAACTTGGGTGTTTTAATGGATAATGATTTTAAAATGGACAAACAGATTAATCTGGTAATTAAATCTGCTGAGGCAACTTTCTAAGATTAAATCTTTTCTGTCTCTTAAAGATTTTGAAAGGATTATAAACATTTTTATTTCGTCCCGTCTTGACTACTGCAATGGACTGTATGTAGGCATTAACCAGGCCTCCCTCACCAGACTGCAGATGATTCAGAATGCTGCAGCTCGTTTGCTAACGGGAACACAAAGTGGGTACATTACTCCCATTGGCTTCCTGTTAGGTTCAGAATTGATTTTAAGATTTTTATTCTAGTTTTTAAATCATTAAATGGCCTGTCATACCTGTCAGAATTAGTACAGCCATATACTCTGTCGAGGGGACTTAGGTCCGCCGACCTTTCATTGTTAATTTCCCCCCCGTGCAAGACTAAAGAATAGGGGTGACTGTGCATTTGGAGTAGCGGGGCCTAAACTTTGGAATAATCTGCCTTTACATGTTAGAAAGGCCCAAACACTCACTATTTTTAAGTCCAGTTGTAAAAACCTATTTTTATAGCTTGGCGTTTAACTCTGTGTGAGAGCTGCTATTTTTATTTTATTCTATTTTACTCTTATCTTATCTTACTTACGAACTTTTTAATAGTTTGTCTGTTTGATTTTCTTATATTGTATTGCTTATGCTTGTACAGCACTTTGTTAAACACTTGTTGTTCTAAAAGTGCTTTATAAATAAAGCTTGACTTGACTTGATTCTCTTCTTCATTGTGATGGTGTGACCGCGCGGGGCAGATCCAGTAAGAAACGGCGATGTGGAGCGCGTGTTGGGGCGTGGTGTGTCTTGCGGGAGCTCTATATGGGTCAGCGTGGCCTACTTCAGTCTGTTTCAGGGCTGGAGCGGCCCGCAGCAGATGTGAGAGATCTGAAGTCGCCGTGTCCATGACTCTCCAGAGATGTGGAAGCTCTGTGGAGTTCATCTCTGATCCAGATGTGTCCTCTACACAACAATCAGCTCTTCTCTGATATAAACTGAATGAATGATGATCTAAAACAGATTTTATTGATGTGGAAAGAATACTGAACAGTCAGGTGATGAAGAAAATAAAGAGATTATCTGAATGTAAAGCAGTCTGACCAAGCAGGCACATGTGAGTATCTTCTCTTCTGACCTGGGATCAGCTTCATGGTGTCTGTGACATTTGTAGATGAAGGGGACGTGATGACACGCCCCTGAACTCAGATCTGTCACTTCAGGCCTTAGTGGCTGCTCAATGTTTGGGCGTGATGTAGTGCTGAACGATTAATCGAATCGCAATCGCGATGTGAGACGTTGCGATTTGCTAATCGCAAGAGGCTGCGATGTGGAAGCGATGTGAAAAATAGGAAACGTCTGTTCCAAGCCCGCTTTGAGTGGCATTCTTGCTAACCAACTGAGTGAGCGCACCTCCGTTATGCCTAATCAGCACTGCCCCAGCCAACTGCATAAACGTCCGTCATTAAAAAAACAAACATACAGAAGGCAGGAGAGAGACAGTGTGTGTTATTATGGCATCTGCAGAGTCCGATCGATCATATTAGGCAAATAAATACTAAAGAACCGTCCAATTCAGAAGACCGCACACACAGCCTGTGTCATACTCGCGCGACTCTTCCCCGCGTTGTGCGTCTCGTGGACGAGCCGTTTAAACTTGACGCGCACACACAGCCTGTCATACTCGCGCGTCTCTGCCCCGCGTTGCGCGTCTCGCGGACGAGCCGTTTAAACTTGACGCGCACACACAGCCTGTTTCGTAATCGCGCGTCTCGCGGAAGAGCCTGTTTCGTAATGACGTTTATAGTACTTGAGTCCGTCTCCACACGGGCATCTGGCAATATGGATGAGGCTTGACGCACGCACGTGTAAACTCACGCCTAGCTCCGCATTTCAAACAAATGTAAATTCTATCTAACTGTTTTGCTAATTTCACTTGGATGAAATTAAACATTCAGCACATTTTTTACTTGTTTTAAAAAATCCCACATACTTAAAAAATAGTAAATCAGCCTATGTAAACTATGAACTATTTTAATAATTCACTAACACAATAGAAAATGTTATGGATTTAAGGGTTACAATGGGAGTTGTATTTGTTTTAATGGAAACTATAATAGTGTTCACTGGTATTTGGATTGTATTGGTGTGATGTAATCTGGAAGTTGGGAACCAATTGAACAACAGTAAGCCCTATTTGAATAATGCCCAAAGCACACTACAAAAATTAATTTTGTAATGGTTTTAATGGAAACAATTAAATGTTTTTATTATTGTTGTTTTCTTTCAGGGTAACTATACCCATACTGTGCTCCACACAACAATATTGAATTGAAGCTTGAATTAGAAAAGTTAAAATCGCAAATCAAATCGCAATCGCAATGTCTGTCAAAAATATCGCAATTAGATATTTTCCCCAAATTGCACAGCCCTAGTGTGATGTGAAACTTTAGAGGTGACAAATTGGAAGTGACGTTTCTGCTCCATCACAGCAGACACGAGAGAGAGCATGTGTGTGTGAGGGAGAGAGTGTGTGTGTGTGTGCGTGCGTGCGTGCGTGCGTGCGTGTTTGTTTGTGAGAGAGTGTTTGAGTGCAAAAGAAAATGTGAGTGTGTGTGCGTGTGTTTGTGAGAGAGTGTTTGAGTGCAAAAGAAAACGTGAGTGAGTGAGTGAGTGAGTGAGTGAGTGAGTGAGTGAGTGAGTGAGTGAGTGAGTGAGTGAGAGAGTGAGAGAGTGAGAGAGTGAGAGAGTGAGAGAGAGAGAGAGAGAGAGAGAATGTATGAGAGAGAGAGAGATAATGAGTTAGTGTGCATCACAGATTACACACTATATAGTAAATGAGTCGGAGTGATGGTCACTTTCACTCTTTTATTTTTGTATTTCGTATTATTTCTATAGTTTAAGATCCTGATGGCCGTTTATTGACCCGGCTGCTTGTGTAGTTTCTCTGTCATGTGTTAGTAAAGCCCCACAGCGCTCGCGTCTCTTCTCACACTTCTTTAAACTGCAGCCGTGAGGTCGCTTCTCTACCCATGTGTCTGAAGAAGCCGTTTCCCATAATCCCCTTCTGCAGAGGAGCTTTTCCTCTTAAGATTTGTCTGATAAAGATTTTGGATGTATTTGAAGTTTTCATAATCACTGTAATCCTGATGATAAATGTAGTAAATGTTTGTAGAGCAGCGTTTTAGGACCCCTGCGGCAGAAAGACACTAATCAGTCGACTTTAGAGGGCAGACGGGGGGTCTCGTTGGGGCCGTTCGGCAGCGTCTCGACATCTGTCTGATGCAGGAGTTGTGGGGTCGGCCAGAGGACGCACGGCTCCTTCGTGTTTACTTTCTCTTTGCCAGATCTCAGACAGCTGCTTCCACTTCATTGTGTTCCAGTTTAAGTGTATTTTTACTTTAATGAATACGAACAACAGAGGTCATTTACATATATAGGTAAAAATAAAGTTTATCAATCACTTTTATTCTGCATTTGTTGTAAGGATTGTGAGTTTTGTGCAGTATAGAGGTGGTTCTGGTTTCCTTGCGTCCAGACATCTGATTGGCTGTCACGGTTCTATGATCACATGCGTTTGACCTCAGGTGATGTTATTGATATAAATAAGATCTGGTGTCAGACAGACAGAAGGTCAGCCTTGAGGTCACTCAGACTTTGTGTCATTGCTCTGATTCCTCTGGCGAATGTGTCATGGGGACATCTGCCCAGCCAGCAGTTCTGCGCTCCGTCTGCGTCCTCACTGACAAATATGTCAAAATAGATGGGGTCTGTGTGACCCATGGGAGGTACAAAGATACAGAAACGGGAAGAAAGAGAGAATACACAAAAATATATCAGCAGGAGAACAGAGGTTGAAGGTAAGACTGATGCTTTAAACTGCACAGGCTTAAAAAACAAACAAATAAATAAATAATACAAATAAACCTCCTCACGCAACCTTGACTCGACTTTAATTTCCCAGAACACGAGAAAATAAAGCAGCTTTATGTGTACAAATAAATCATCTTTTACCCACATTCATATTTATTCATAAGAACTAGAAAGAAAATAATGAAACGTTTTATTAACCTTTGTGTGGTGTTTGGGTCTGTAGGACCTGTTTTCAAAGTGTACCAAAAGTAATGTGTTTAATGCTGTATTTATTCAAGATAAACGTGTTTATATGCTTCCCGTCATAGATTTGAATATTTCTTGCTCAGTATTTTTGTCTTGTTTTTCAGTACAAATATCTAAACATGACTAAATCAAGATCAATTTACTCGAGAGGCAAAATAACATGAGATATTAAGTCTTGTTTTATGCTTGAAGTACAAATACAAGAAGGATTTTCTTGCCCTATCGGCAGATATTTTTTCTAGGTTTTTTGTTGTTGTTGCAAAAACACCCGCTTGCAACTTCATGTCTATCATTTTACTTCTTAAATAAATCTTTATTTTCACAAATGTTTAGATTTTTTATACTCCGACAAAAATCATTTTTAACCGTCTCAAGCGCACAAATGTGTGAATGTTTTTGCATTACGTAGCAAATGGTTTGTTTAAAGAACTGATTCAGGGTTTTTATATCGCTCTGCTGAGCTGTTGTTTGACTGAACTCTTAAACATCTCATAACAGAACTCACTGAAGGAAACTCAACGTGACTTGACAGTTCTGGGTCGCATGACCCTGAACTGGCTCTTGATTGTGTACAGCTCTGAACTCCAGCCAGCTTTCCCTTCACTAACCTCAGCATCACCCCGAACGGCTGCCACCCACCCCAAACATCTAACAGATGAAGACGTCACGTAAAAATAAAAGCTAATTAAATGAGTAATAAAACTAGAATACTCATTCAGATCATGCTAAGATATGTGAATGTGTCTGTTTTGGAAATGTCTGATGGCTCCAGCCTCAGGTCGGGACATCAGCTCTGTTTGGGTGCTGGTTCCCCACAGCGCCGCTTTGACTTTGGGTTTTATCCTGTCGGGTCTTTTCACCATCAGCCACCGGCCCGTCAGACGAGGAGGGGGATTGTGGGAGTGTTTTTGTCTCTAGAACAGTCAGTTGAGTTTGAGTCAGGAGTTTCCCCATCGAGACGGGAGCATGAGTTCACAGCGTGCCACATCTCTTTCTGCTGTGTTGTCTGTTTAGTGAAGTGTGCATGAGTCAGTTGTTGACAGTAACGTGTCAGGTGTTTGAAACATGGCAGGTGAGTTGAACGTGTGGATGCTTGGAGGTTTATCGTTTGTATTTAAAGCACAATGAGTCATTTCACGTCTGTTTCAGGTGGCGTAAGTCCGCTGGGCTCTTCAGGACTGATTTCAGCGCCGTGGCCGGAGACGCAGGGGGACGTACGGCCGCATCAAACGGACCAGCAGGACTTTGGCACAGATTTTCTAACCGGTGAGATTTCTGCGTTCACATCAATCACGGATGCTGTGTGACTTCTTATTGAAACTGCAAATGTTCGTTTTTATAGTTGCTGTTGAGCATGGAGTGGTGATAGTGTGCGCTATGACTCTAGGGTGATGTATGTTGTTGCTAGGGCGTAGCTAGTCCATTGCTAAGGTGTTCATAGTCGTTTGTGACATGTGCCATGATGTCTTTTTTAGCTTACTGAATTTTGTTTGCTTATACTGAGTGAGAGAATTAAAGACTTTCCCCTCTCTCTCTCTCTCTCTCTCTCTCACTCTCTCACTCTCTCTCTGTCACTCACTCACTCACTCACTCACTCACTCACTCACTCACTCACTCACTCACTCACTCACTCACTC